>NC_068449.1:105000-157500 GCF_023373465.1 Oncorhynchus keta
TATTTGATGTGGGACTTTTTACGACGGCTAAAGACAAAAGTCCTGCTGTGTAACTGTAGGACCTCCACAGTGACAACTAAATGTGTTGCTAAAACCCCAGTAGATGTCCTGCTCTGTTTAATGTGCTGCTAAAACCCCAGTAGATGTCCTGCTCTGTTTAATGTGCTGCTAAAACCCCAGTAGATGTCCTGCTCTGTTTAATGTGCTGCTAAAACCCAGTAGATGTCCTGCTCTGTTTAATGTGCTGCTAAAACCCCAGTAGATGTCCTGCTCTGTTTAATGTGCTGCTAAAACCCCAGTAGATGTCCTGCTCTGTTTAATGTGCTGCTAAAACCCCAGTAGATGTCCTGCTCTGTTTAATGTGCTGCTAAAACCCCAGTAGATGTCCTGCTCTGTTTAATGTGCTGCTAAAACCCCAGTAGATGTCCTGCTCTGTTTAATGTGCTGCTAAAACCCAGTAGATGTCCTGCTCTGTTTAATGTGCTGCTAAAACCCCAGTAGATGTCCTGCTCTGTTTAATGTGCTGCTAAAACCCCAGTAGATGTCCTGCTCTGTTTAATGTGCTGCTAAAACCCAGTAGATGTCCTGCTCTGTTTAATGTGCTGCTAAAACCCCAGTAGATGTCCTGCTCTGTTTAATGTGCTGCTAAAACCCCAGTAGATGTCCTGCTCTGTTTAATGTGCTGCTAAAACCCCAGTAGATGTCCTGCTCTGTTTAATGTGCTGCTAAAACCCCAGTAGATGTCCTGCTCTGTTTAATGTGCTGCTAAAACCCAGTAGATGTCCTGCTCTGTTTAATGTGCTGCTAAAACCCAGTAGATGTCCTGCTCTGTTTAATGTGCTGCTAAAACCCCAGTAGATGTCCTGCTCTGTTTAATGTGCTGCTAAAAACCCAGTAGATGTCCTGCTCTGTTTAATGTGCTGCTAAAACCCCAGTAGATGTCCTGCTCTGTTTAATGTGCTGCTAAAACCCCAGTAGATGTCCTGCTCTGTTTAATGTGCTGCTAAAACCCCAGTAGATGTCCTGCTCTGTTTAATGTGCTGCTAAAACCCAGTAGATGTCCTGCTCTGTTTAATGTGCTGCTAAAACCCCAGTAGATGTCCTGCTCTGTTTAATGTGCTGCTAAAACCCCAGTAGATGTCCTGCTCTGTTTAATGTGCTGCTAAAACCCCAGTAGATGTCCTGCTCTGTTTAATGTGCTGCTAAAACCCCAGTAGATGTCCTGCTCTGTTTAATGTGCTGCTAAAACCCCAGTAGATGTCCTGCTCTGTTTAATGTGCTGCTAAAACCCCAGTAGATGTCCTGCTCTGTTTAATGTGCTGCTAAAACCCAGTAGATGTCCTGCTCTGTTGTTCTCTGAGGGACTGGAGTGCAACTCATGCAAACTGTGTAACATGATCTCCTACATGTGAGGAAGACCGGCTTCATCATGCAGCCCCCCACCCACCCACCGATCCCCACTTGTTCTCCCTCCCATTCCTGCAGTGTACACCACCCCTGGGGATGGCAAATGACAACAGTCAGACACGTCTGTAGCGAATGTATATATTTCAGGGCTGATATTCCACAGAGGAATGGGGCCTGGGGGCAGGGCCTGGGGGTAGGGCCTTGGGGCAGGGCCTGGGGAGTCAGCAGTGTGGTCCTGGGGGTTAGCCTTTGGTGTGAGGTCAGGCATCTTTTACTTTTTCCAAGCATATGCTGGAGAAGCCTGGAAGTTTAATAATTGTTAACACTTACAAAATTTAAAAACAGCAACTGCAAATACCTTTACCACTTTAATTGGGTAATTCATATATTTAGCAGAATGGCAAATCTGTGCCTTGGTGAAACTAAGAATCGATGCGGTGAGAGGGGGAGATGTCCAGTGCATTTCATCTGTACACAAATATGGACTTTTCACAGGGAAACAAATTACCCAAACAAACACACCCACACCCACACACACACACCACACACACACACACACACACACACACACACACACACACACTGAGAATGGTGCTGAACAACGATCAATAATGATGAAGATTTTTAGGTCAGCGAGTCGACGGTAAAGGTCATCCTAGACCAGGACGAAATCCCCGACAGTCGAAAAAAGGAACGTCTGGTTCTCTCACGAACCACACACAGCTGTTCCAGACGACGGCGTGATCACGTTTCCGTGGCCGATCTAAAACCTTTAAACAGGTCAACATTCACAAGGCCGCAGGGCCAGACGGATAACCAGGGCGAGTGCTCAGAGCAGGCGCTGACCAGCTGTCGAGTGACTTCATTGACATTTTCAACTTCTTCCTGACTCAGTCTGTAATGCCAACATGTTTCAAGAGAGACCACCATAGTCCCTGTGCCTAAGAATGCCAAGGTAACCTGTCTTATTGCCCCAAGGCACTCACATCTGTAGCCATAAAATGCTTTGAAAGGCTGGTCATGGCTCACATTAACACCATCATCCCAGAAACCCTGGACCCACTCCAATGTGCATACCGCCTCAACAGATCCACAGATGATGCAATCTCTATAGAAACGCACACTGTCCTCTCCCACCTGGACAAAAACAAACATCTATGTGAGAATGTTATTCATTGACTACAGCTCAGCGTTCGACACCATAGTGACCTCAAAGCTCGTCGCCAAGCTAAGGACCCTGGGACTGAACGCCTCCCTCTGCAACTGGATCTTGGACTTCCTGCTGGACCGCCCCCAGGTGGTGAGAGGAGGCAAACAACACATCCGCCACACTGACCTTCAACATGGGGGTCCCTCAGGGGTGCATGCTCAGTCCCCTCCTGTACTCCCTGTTCACACGACTGCGTGGCCATGTACGACTTCAACATCATTATGACATTTGCTGACAACACAACGGTGGTACGATGATGAGACAGCCTATAGGGAGGAGGGAGGAGACCTGGTGGTAGGGCCTGATCACCGACAGGGAGGAGACAGCCTATAGGGAGGACTGGATCTTGGACTTCCTGACGGGCCGCTACCCCAGGTGGTGAGGGTAGGCAACAACACACCATTTGATTTTGATTTGAAAATCACACACACACACACACACACACACACACACACACACACACACACACACACACACACACACACACACACACACACACACACACACACACACACACACACACACACACACACACACACACACACACACACACACACACACACACACACACACACACACACACACACACACACACACACACACACACACACACACACACACACCACAGCTGGTGGATCTCAGCTCACCTTTTCTCCCGGAACTAGGAGGTCCAGATGGTTTATCAGTTACTGACCCTTTAAAGAGAAAACACAACATTTTTACACAACATCTCTTCTACAGGACAGAACAGGACAGTACACACACATTAAACACACACACACACACACACACACACACACACACACACACACACACACACACACACACACACACACACACACACACACACACACACACACACACACACACACACACACACACACACACACACACACACACATGTTCTATTCTACAGAACAGACAGACAGTAGAGAAGCCTCATGTAGACCTCCAAGGTTAGACAGTCCTCACCTCACGAACACCTTCTGACTGACAAGAGGATATTAGTTTGGCAACACCTTCCATACTAGTAGCAATCATAACTAAACAATGTGGTCCACCCCCCTGGTAGGCTACAGTCAGACATGTAACAGTGAATATCATTCCTCTTTTCTGAGCATGCAGATAGTCAAGCTAGGTTGGCATGCACAGGTTCAGAGTGCATTGACAGAATTCAGAATTCAATAGACAATCCGACCAATTAGAATTAATATAAGAGGGAAGAGAGTTGAAATTGAATTAATGGGAATGAATGGAGGCGATTGGAATTAAAGTTACTACCTGACAACTTGTCACTTGTCCCAGCATGAGTTCCCATAAATTCACGGAAGTTTCCTGCAAACGTATGAACAGGCGATAGAGAATGAACAGGGGCAGTTGATAATATGGCAGAAGGCGCTGGAGACGGCTGAGTTGGGCGGCAAGTTGTGTTTCAGCACACTCTTAGTAAAACAGGTGGCATCTAGAAGCTAAAACTGCCCCCATAAGGAGAACCATTTGTTTGGTTTCAGGTAGAACCTTCTGAGGTTCTATGAATAACCCTTTCCACCAAAGGTTCTACCTGGAACCTAAAAGGGTTCTACCTGGAATCCAAAAGGGTTCTGCCTGGAATCCAAAAGGGTTCTGCCTGGAATCCAAAAGGGTTCTGCCTGGAACCCAAAAGAGTTCTACCTGGAATCCAAAAGGTTTCTGCCTGGAACCCAAAATAGTTCTACCTGGAATCCAAAAAGGGTTCTACCTGGAATCCAAAAAGGGTTCTACCTGGAATCCAAAAGGGTTCTACCTGGAATCCAAAAAGGGTTCTACCTGGAATCCAAAAGGGTTCTACTTGGAATCCAAAAGGGTTCTACCTGGAATCCAAAAAGGATTCTACCTGGAATCCAAAAAGGGTTCTACCTGGAATCCAAAAGGGTTCTACCTGGAATCCAAAAAGGGTTCTACTTGGAATCCAAAAGGGTTCTACCTGGAATCCAAAAAGGATTCTACCTGGAATCCAAAAAGGGTTCTACCTGGAATCCAAAAAGGGTTCTCCTATGGAGCCAGCTGAAGATCCTTTTGGAACCCTTTTTTCTAAGAGTGTACTGCACTTCAAGTTTGGGATTCCTGAGGTTACAGTTCTTTAGAAAGTATTCTCACCCTGGACTTTTTGGCATTTAGTTGTTACAGCCTGAACTAAAAATAGATATTTTTGTCACTGGCCTAAACACAATACCACATGATGCCAAAGTGGAATGATGTCACTACAAAAATACAGGCGTCCTCCCTAACTCAGTCCTCAGTTGCTGGAGAGGAAGGAAACGGCTCAGAGATTTCACCATGAGGAAAATGGTGACTTTAAAACAGTTACTGAGTTTAATGGCTGTGATAAAAGAAAACTGAGGATGGATCAACAACATTGTAGTTACTCCACAACAGAGTGGGGGACCAAGTCACCATTATTCGAGTCACAAGCAAGTCTCAAGTCACAAGGTGCGAGTCTCAAGTCGAGCCCCAAGTCGAATGGGTCAAGTCTCAAATCGAGTCCCAAGTCTAATGGCTCGAGTCTCTAGTCAAGTCCAAGTCGTGCATTTTAAACATGTCATGTCAAGTCTCAAGTCACAAAGTCCGAGTCTCAAGTCGAGTCCCAAGTCGAATGGGTCGAGTCTCTAGTCCAGTCCAAGTCGTGCAGTCTAAAACATGTCATGTCAAGTCTCAAGTCAAGTAAAAAAATATATACATACAGTACATGCAACGACTTATCTTATTTATTGACAAATCTTATTTATTGAGGCGAGCAGACAGCCCTTTTCATTATTTTGATGATGCAATTGTAAAACAGGGCCCTTGCTGTCCTAAGAGCATGACGTCAGCAGAAGGCAAGGCAGGTTGACAAGGCTGTACAAGTCTTGGAGATTCAATGGTGAAAGAGCCTTATTATACACATTTACCAAATACACACGGGCCCCAAAATAAATAAGCTCTGTATCAGGCCGAACCTGTCCTATCTGAACGGACACAGGTAGAGGGCCAGACTGTACAGCCTCCCCTTGAGAAATCACATGGAATCTATCTAACAGGAGCTCAGACAGTGTAATATAACCACCTGACCACCGCCAGTTACCAAAATGCCAGTTACAAACCAATAAACGGGTTCTACAATGTAAAAGACCATATCCACATGCCATTGTTACATTGGTATATTCATATTGATCAGACCTAATGATTATGTATTGTATTATTACCGACATTTCAACACGGTGACGATCCGTCACTCAGGACCTGTTTTGAGCCCCAACTGTTATTTTGGCATTAATTACGTGTCACATATCTGTTTGTCAACAACAACATTCAACAACATGGTCTCTTTTTTTTTTTTTTTTTTTGTTGCTTCCTTGAGCAAGGCAGCTCCAAAACGTAGCAGCGTGATTGGCTCAGCGTTCTGTCGCTCACGGGGACACTACGTCACCGCAAAATCTATGGGCAGAGCTCGAAAATTCAAGCACCCTTTGGATGCTGCCATAGATTTACATTAAAAAATGCCCATCCGATAAGGCTCAGTGTCATGGGGCCACAGATCAAATGACGTCAAATCACGTTATATCTACCGTAGCATTGATTGGACTGATGATTGTCAATCAACATCATACTTTCAAAATCTTAGCGAGCAGTCATCATCATGAATCAAGTCAACTACCTACTGGCAAATCCTTTTCAATTCATATGAAGAGAAATAAGGAAGAGAAATTATAAATAAAACAGATCTGTGCTCATTGGCCGTTGGACATAAACATGACACAACAATTGGAAATTGCAAATTCAACAAGGAGTGGTTTGGAAGAAATCAGTGACTAACTGCAAGCCTTGCAAAGCAATCACTAGCCTGCTATTCAGTGGAGTGGGTGTGCGGTCCAAGTTTGGGTTTAAGGGTCTCTTTTCCAAGCTTAAATGGATAAACATTCACATGCAACACCATGGGCCAGCAAAGCGTAATACATTGGCCATGCTGTCAATGCAAAACAACTGGAAACTCGGAACTGGGAAATCTCAGAGTTCAGTGAGTTCAAGACAACTGGGAACGTGGAACAAAACGAGCTCCGACTGGGAAATCTCAGAGTTCAGTGAGTTCAAGACAACTGGGAACGTGGAACAAAACGAGCTCCGACTGGGAAATCTCAGAGTTCAGTGAGTTCAAGACAACTGGGAACGTGGAACAAAACGAGCTCCGACTGGGAAATCTCAGAGTTCAGTGAGTTCAAGACAACTGGGAACGTGGAACAAAACGAGCTCCGACTGGGAAATCTCAGAGTTCAGTGAGTTCAAGACAACTGGGAACGTGGAACAAAACGAGCTCCGACTGGGAAATCTCAGAGTTCAGTGAGTTCAAGACAACTGGGAACGTGGAACAAAACGAGCTCCGACTGGGAAATCTCAGAGTTCAGTGAGTTCAAGACAACTGGGAACGTGGAACAAAACGAGCTCCGACTGGGAAAATACGTGTTGAACAGTCATCCAACTTCTGAATTGCAAGTCGGGAACTCGGGTCTCTTTCTAGAGCTCCGACCTGAAGAACACTGACGTCATGATTCCAAGTCGGGAACTCGGGTCTCTTTCTAGAGCTCCGACCTGAAGAACACTGACGTCATGATTCCAAGTCGGGAACTCGGGTCTCTTTCTAGAGCTCCTACCTGAAGATCGCTGACGTCATGATTCCAAGTCGGGAACTCGGGTCTCTTTCTAGAGCTCCGACCTGAAGAACACTGACGTCATGATTCCAAGTCGGGAACTCGGGTCTCTTTCTAGAGCTCCAACCTGAAGATCGCTGACGTCATGATTCCAAGTTGGGAACTCGGGCCTCTTTCTAGAGCTCCAACCTGAAGATCACGGACGTCATGATTCCAAGTCGGGAACTCGGGCCTCTTTCTAGAGCTCCGACCTGAAGAACACTGACGTCATGATTCCAAGTCGGGAACTCGGGTCTCTTTCTAGAGCTCCGACCTGAAGAACACTGACGTCATGATTCCAAGTCGGGAACTCGGGTCTCTTTCTAGAGCTCCGACCTGAAGAACACTGACGTCATGATTCCAAGTCGGGAACTCGGGCCTCTTTCTAGAGCTCCGACCTGAAGATCACTGACGTCATGATTCCAAGTCGGGAACTCGGGTCTCTTTCTAGAGCTCCGACCTGAAGATCACGGACGTCATGATTCCAAGTCGGGAACTCGGGTCTCTTTCTAGAGCTCCGACCTGAAGAACACTGACGTCATGATTCCAAGTCGGGAACTCGGGCCTCTTTCTAGAGCTCCGACCTGAAGAACACGGACGTCATGATTCCAAGTCGGGAACTCGGGTCTCTTTCTAGAGCTCCGACCTGAAGATCACGGACGTCATGATTCCAAGTCGGGAACTTGGGCCTCTTTCTAGAGCTCCGACCTGAAGATCACTGACGTCATGATTCAACCTTGTTTTTTTTCAATTGTCTTGAAAGCACCATAAATCCAGAGAATGCCAGACCTTGATTTATTTTTTTATTTTTTTTATTTCGCCTTTATTTAACCAGGTAGGCTAGTTGAGAACACCTTTATTTAACCAGGTAGACTAGTTGAGAACACCTTTATTTAACCAGGTAGGCTAGTTGAGAACACCTTTATTTAACCAGGTAGGCTAGTTGAGAACACATTTATTTAACCAGGTAGGCTGAGAACACCTTTATTTTGAGAACACCTTTATTTAACCAGGTAGGCTAGTTGAGAACACGTTCTCATTTGCAACTGCGACCTGGCCAAGATAAAGCATAGCAGTGTGAACAGACAACACAGAGTTACACATGGAGTAAACAATTAACAAGTCAATAACACAGTAGAAAAAAAGGGGAGTCTATATACATTGTGTGCAAGAGGCATGAGGAGGTAGTCAAATCATTACAATTTTGCAGATTAACACTGGAGTGATAAATGATCAGATGGTCATGTACAGGTAGAGATATTGGTGTGCAGAAGAGCAGAGAAGTAAATAAATAAAAACAGTATGGGGATGAGGTAGGTAAAAATGGGTGGGCTGTTTACCGATAGACTATGTACAGCTGCAGCGATCGGTTAGCTGCTCAGATAGCAGATGTTTGAAGTTGGTGAGGGAGATAACAGTCTTCAACTTCAGCGATTTTTGCAATTCGTTCCAGTCACAGGCAGCAGAGAACTGGAACAAAAGGTGACCAAATGAGGTGTTGGCTTTAGGGATGATCAGTGAGATACACCTGCTGGAGCGCGTGCTACGGATGGGTGTTGCCATCGTGACCAGTGAACTGAGATAAGGCGGAGCTTTACCTAGCATGGACTTGTAGATGACCTGGAGCCAGTGGGTCTGGCGACGAATATGTAGCGAGGGCCAGCCGACTAGAGCATACAAGTCGCAGTGGTGGGTGGTATAAGGTGCTTTAGTGACAAAACGGATGTAACTGTGATAAACTGCATCCAGTTTGCTGAGTAGAGTGTTGGAAGCAATTTTGTAGATGACATCACCGAATTCGAGGATCGGTAGGATAGTCAGTTTTACTAGGGTAAGTTTGGCGGCGTGAGTGAAGGAGGCTTTGTTGCGGAATAGAAAGCCGACTCTTGATTTGATTTTCGATTGGAGATGTTTGATATGAGTCTGGAAGGAGAGTTTACAGTCCAGCCAGACACCTAGGTACTTATAGATGTCCACATATTCAAGGTCGGAGCCATCCAGGGTGGTGATGCTGGTCAGGCGTGCGGATGCAGGCAGCGAACGGTTGAAAAGCATGCATTTGGTTTTACTAGCGTTTAAGAGCAGTTGGAGGCCACAGAAGGAGTGTTGTATGGCATTGATGCTCGCTTGGAGGTTAGATAGCACAGTGTCCAAGGACGGGCCGGAAGTATATAGAATGGTGTCGTCTGCTTAGAGGTGGATCAGGGAATCGCCCGCAGCAAGAGCAACATCATTGATATATACAGAGAAAAGAGTCGGCCCGAGGATTGAACCCTGTGGCACCCCCATAGAGACTGCCAGAGGACCGGACAGCATGCCCTCCGATTTGACACACTGAACTCTGTCTGCAAAGTAATTGGTGAACCAGGCAAGGCAGTCATCCGAAAATCCGAGTCTACTGAGTCTGCCGCTAAGAATATGGTGATTGACAGAGTCGAAAGCCTTGGCAAGGTCGATGAAGACGGCTGCACAGTACTGTCTTTTATCGATGGCGGTTATGATATCGTTTAGTACCTTGAGCGTGGCTGAGGTGCACCCGTGACCGGCTCGGAAACCAGATTGCACAGCGGAGAAGGTACGGTGGGATTCGAGATGGTCAGTGACCTGTTTGTTGACTTGGCTTTCGAAGACCTTAGATAGGCAGGGCAGGATGGATATAGGTCTGTAACAGTTTGGGTCCAGGGTGTCTCCCCCTTTGAAGAGGGGGATGACTGCGGGAGCTTTCCAATCCTTGGGGATCTCAGACGATATGAAAGAGAGGTTGAACAGGCTGGTAATAGGGGTTGCGACAATGGCGGCGGATAGTTTCAGAAATAGAGGGTCCAGATTGTCAAGCCCAGCTGATTTGTACGGGCCCAGGTTTTGCAGCTCTTTCAGAACATCTGCTATCTGGATTTGGGTAAAGGAGAACCTGGAGAGGCTTGAGCGAGTAGGTGCGGGGGGAGCTGTTGGCCGAGGTTGGAGTAGCCAGGCGGAAGGCATGGCCAGCCGTTGAGAAATGCTTGTTGAAGTTTTCGATAATCATGGATTTATCGGTAGTGACCGTGTTACCTAGCCTCAGTGCAGTGGGCAGCTGGGAGGAGGTGCTCTTGTTCTCCATGGACTTCACAGTGTCCCAGAACTTTTTGGAGTTGGAGCTACAGGATGCAAACTTCAGCCTGAAGAAGCTGGCCTTAGATTTCCTGACTGACTGCGTGTATTGGTTCCTGACTTCCCTGAACAGTTGCATATCACGGGGACTGTCTGGAGTGAACCAAGGGCTATATCTGTTCTTAGTTCTGCATTTTTTGAACGGAGCATGCTTATCTAAAATGCTGAGGAAGTTACTTTTAAAGAATGACCAGGCATCCTCAACTGACGGGATGAGGTCAATGTCCTTCCAGGATACCCGGGCCAGGTCGATTAGTAAGGCCTGCTCACAGAAGTGTTTTAGGGAGCGTTTGACAGTGATGAGGGGTGGTCGTTTGACTGCGGCTCCGTAGCGGATACAGGCAATGAGGCAGTGATCGCTGAGATTGATTACAAAATTTTGATTACAAAACTTGCCCACAAGAAGGACTGCTGCACCACATTTCTGTTGAAGTGAGCAGCACAAGGTGAGTCCAAAAATGTCTTGTATGCTGCTGCATAAATGATGTAATACGCCAGGGAGATATATATACTGTAGCTAAGAAAGTAATACTAAGTGTATGTTTTGTGGGAAGCTGTTAGTAGCCCATGTGCCTCACCCTAATAATTTGGTCCCTTTCCCCCTCATAACTTAGCCTACTGTTCTGACTTGTAAGAGCTTTCATTGTCTGCTTATATGCCCTGTTTCTTTACCCTACGGTTCTGACTTGGTGTACAAGGAGAATACTGTAAGAACGGATAAGAATGGCCCTTTATTCATCCTGCGGTTCTGATTTGGTGTACAGGGATAATGCTGTAATAACGGCCCATGTTCTGAATTCTGTCGCTGTACATTTCAAAAGTGCTGAACAAATAGTTATATTAACTACATCTGTCTTAGATCACTTATTAATGCTTTAATCAAATCTACGGATTGTCTCTTACCCGCTTATCGTTCCCTTATGCCATAGTTTGTCAGTAAAAATGTATTTACATTTGTTTAAGCAAGTCAGCCATATCAGCTATGTTATTTTTTAAAGGCAGTAAATCAGGCTCCGCTGATAGCCAGGTGTAGCAGTGGATTAACTGTATGGTACTGAAAAGAAAATTCTGCTGTTGGGACAGCTTTATGTAGGCCCTAACAGTTTGTGGGCACCGTTTGTCACCGTTATAGTGCAGTTAATGTGTTGTTTAGTGTTTGTTGTGTTGTGGCTTTGCTGAAATGCATAAAAAAACTGTACATCTTGGTGGGGCAAACAATTTTCTCTTATTCAATCATCATCAACCTTATTCAACGTTCTGACTCCACGTAGCCTATTTCTATACGCACTGAGGCACACGCTCCTACTACGCACAACCAGAATGACAGAGACACGCGGAACCCTGGGAAACATGAATAAAGGAAAACATCAATTGAATTGAATAAACATAACTTCTACCTCATGAGTCTTACGAATGGTCATCTGCACTATAAACATCACGCCCACTCCGAGCCAATAAATGATTGTCTAAATGAAAGTGTACCATCGGCCAAAACGTCAAACGCTAGCAATTATTGTAGTAATTATTAACTATTATGTAATATAGATTTACCACATAGGGCCTATGCATTTAAACGTGTGAAAGCAACATTCCAACAAGAGAACAAAGCACAATCCAGATTGGAGAGTCGTGTGTCTTCGCCACAGTAATAATGGATTCCTATATTTTGATGTTTGCGCTGTACCCGATCCTATAGCTGTACAGCAAATCAGCAATCTGTTCGCTAGCTCACACAACCTGTGTTGATTGACAGTTTGCTGGTCCAATCAGAATGCTGAGTGTGCATTTCACTTCTTCAATCTGTTGAAAGTTATTCACAAGGGTGTAGAGTGTAGAGTAATCCACGTAGACTCTGTGCCACAAAATGAGTGACAAAACATTCCAAAACATTGACAGATAAATTCAAGTCATTAGTCCCAAGTCAAAGTAGAGTCCCGAGTTTTGAGGCTCCAAGTCCAAGTCAAAGTAGAGTCCCGAGTTTTGAGGCTCCAAGTCCAAGTCAAAGTAGAGTCCCGAGTTTTGAGGCTCCAAGTCCAAGTCAAGTTTCAAGTTCTTTTATTTTCACATTTGTGAGTCCAAGTCATGTGAATATATTCAAAATCCTGATTAACCACACTAAAGTAATACTAAAGTAATACTGCACTAAAGTAATACTAAAGTAATACTGCACTAAAGTAATACTAAAGTAATACTAAAGTAATACTGCACTAAAGTAATACTAAAGTAATACTAAAGTAATACTGCACTAAAGTAATACTAAAGTAATACTAAAGTAATACTGCACTAAAGTAATACTGCAAAAAAAACGAGGCAACTCAATTAACTTTTTGGGCCTGAATACAAAGTCTAATGTTTGGGGTCAATCCAATACAGCACATTACTGAGTACCACTCTCCATATTTTCAAGTGAAGTGGTGGCTGCATTATGTTATGGGTATCCTTGGAACTATTAAGGACTGGGGAGTTTTTCAGGATAAAAAAAATCAACCGAATGGAGCTAAGCACAGGCAAAATCCTAGAGGAAAACCTGGTTCAGTCTGCTTTCCACACACTGGGAAATTAATTCATCTTTCAGCAGGACAAAAACCGAAAACACAAAGCCAAATCTACACTACAGTTGGTTACCAAGAAGACAGTGAATGTTCCTGAGGGGCCGAGTTACAGTTTTGAATGAAATCTACTTGAAAATCTACGGCAAGACCTGAAATTGGTTGTCTAGCAATGACCAACAACCAATTTGACAGAGCTTGAAGAATGTTTTAAAGAATAACTGGCAAATGTTTCACAATCCAGGTGTGGAAAGATCTTACGAGACTTACCCAGAAAGACTCACTGCTATAATCGCTACCAAAGCTGATTTTACAAAGTATTGACTCAGTGGAGTGATTACTTACAGCACCAGTCAAACGTTTGGACACACCTACTCACTTTTCTTAGTTTTTTACTATTTTCTACATTGTAGAATAATAGTGAAGACATCAATACTCTGAAAAAACACATATGGAATCATGTAGTAAGCAAAAAAGTGTTAAACAAATGAAAATGTATTTTATTTGGAGATGCTTAAAAGTAGCCACACTTTGCCTTGATAAGAACTTTGCATACTCTTGGTATTCTCTCAACCAGCATCACCTGGAATACTTTTTGAACAGTCTTGAAGGAGTTCCCACATATGCTGAGCACTCATCCCAAACCATCTCAATTGGGTTGACGTCGGGTGATTGTGGAGGCCAGGTCATCTAATGCAGCACTCCATCATTCTCATTCTTGGTCAATTAGCCCATACACAGCCTGGAGGTGTGTTGGGTCATTCTTCTATTGAAAAACAAATGATAATCCCACTAAGACCAAACCAGATGGGATGGCGTATCGCAGCAGAATGCTGTGGTAGCCATGCTGGTTAAGTGTGCCTTGAATTCTAAATAAATCACTGACAGTGTTCCCAGCAAAGCACCCCCACGACATCCCACCTCCTCCTCCATGCTTCACGGTGGGAACCACACATGCAGAGATCATCTGTTCACCTACTCTGCATCTCACAAAGAAATGGCGGTTGGAAGCAAAAATCTCAAATTTGTACTCATCAGACCAAAGGACAGATTTCCACCAGTCTAATATCCATTGCTTGTGTTTCTTGTTCCAAGCAAGTCTCTTCTTATTATTCTTCTTATTATTAGTGTCCTTTAGTTGTAGTTTCTTTGCCGTAATTTGACCATGAAGGCCTGATTCACACAGTCTCCTCTGAACAGTTGATGTTGAGATGTGTCTGTTACTTGAACTCCGTGATGCATTTATTTGGGCTGCAACCTGAGTCTGGTAACTCTAATGAACTTATCCTCTGCATCAGAGGTAACTCTGGGTCTTCCTTTCCTGTGGCGGTCCTCATGAGAGCCAGTTTCATCATAGCGCTTGTTGGTTTTTGCGACTGCACTTGAAGAAACTTTCAAAGTTCTTGAAATTTTCCGGATTGACTGACCTTCATGTCTTAAAGTAATGATGGACTGACCTTCATGTCTTAAAGTAATGATGGACTGTCATTTCTCTTTGCTTATTTTAGCTGTTCTTGTCATAATATGGACTTGGTCTTTTACCAAATAGGACTGTCTTCTGTATACCACCCCTACCTTGTCACAACACAACTGACTGGCTCAAATGCATTAAGGAAATAAATTCCACAAATTCACTTTTAACAAGGCACACCTGTTAATTGAAATGCATTCCAGGTGACTACCTCATGAAGCCTGTTGAGAGGACACCAAGAGTGTGCAAAGCTGTCATCAAGGCAAAGGGGGGCTACTTTGAATAATCTCAAATATATTTAGATTTGTTTAACACTTTTTTTTGGTTATTACATGATTCCATGTGTGTTATTTCATAGTTTTGATGTCTTCACTATTATTCTACAATGTAGAAAATATAAAATATAAAGACAAATCCTGGAATGAGTAGGTGTGTCCAAACTTTTGACTGGTACTATATGTAAATTAGATATTTCTGTATTTCATTTTCAACACATTTGCAAAAATGTATAAAAACATATTTTCACTTTATCATTATGAGGTATTGTGTGTAGATGGGTGAGGGGAAAAAAATATAATTTTTGAAGGCGAAATGGAAATTCAGTTGAATTTGAAATATAATTCCTAACTGAAATTGAAGCAGGGTGACATTTATTGCCATGAATCTTGACAAAACGGTTAAGGGTTTAGATTTAAAATCAGATTTTGTGACTTTGTGGCAGTGCCAGCTAATGACCAGTGCAGAACTGCCTACAGGGCAAGATTCATGACAATAAATGCCAACCTGTGAAATGGAATTGATCCCAACCGTGACCAGCTGTAGTGTTACTCGGAGATGTGACCGCCTGTAGACTTGACACACACATTCCACATTATTTCACGATTCCCAAAATATTCATACATTTTTTTCAGATATCCGGAAAGTTTAAATTATAATAATTTTTTTTACAAATTTAATGCTCTTGAGTCTTGACCAATCAGAATAATGCAAATCCTGTAGTTTTCCGCTAAAAACAACAGTGGAACAGAAGTCTGATTTTTGATATAGAACGTATTATTTTACAAAACGTTTATTTGGTGTTTGATTTGATCTGTGTCAAGTCTTGTGGAAACTGTTAAGGGGCAGGCATGTAAATGCTATTTGAAGATAATAGCATAGCGATGTCAGGGCAGGGCGATGTCAGGGTGATGTCAGAGCAGGGTGATGTCAGGGTGATGTCAGGGCAGGGCGATGTCAGGGTGATGTCAGAGCAGGGTGATGTCAGGGTGATGTCAGGGCAGGGCGATGTCAGGGTGATGTCAGGGTGATGTCAGAGCAGGGTGATGTCAGAGCAGGGTGATGTCAGGGCAGGGTGATGTCAGGGCAGGGCGATGTCAGGGCGATGTCAGGGCAGGGCGATGTCAGGGCAGGGCGATGTCAGGGCAGGGCGATGTCAGGGCAGGGCGATGTCAGGGCAGGGTGATGTCAGGGCAGGGTGATGTCAGGGTGATGTCAGGGCAGGGTGATGTCAGGGCAGGGTGATGTCAGGGCAGGGTGATGTCAGGGCGATGTCAGGGCAGGGCGATGTCAGTGCAGGGCGATGTCAGGGCAGGGCGATGTCAGGGCAGGGCGATGTCAGGGTGATGTCAGGGCAGGGTGATGTCAGGGCAGGGTGATGTCAGGGTGATGTCAGGGCAGGGCGATGTCAGGGCAGGGTGATGTCAGGGTGATGTCAGGGAAGGGCGATGTCAGGGTGATGTCAGGGCAGGGCGATGTCAGGGCAGGGCGATGTCAGGGTGAGGTCAGGGTGATGTCAGGGAGATGTCAGAGCAGGGTGATGTCAGGGTGATGTCAGAGCAGGGTGATGTCAGGGAGATGTCAGAGCAGGGTGATGTCAGGGCAGGGCGATGTCAGGGCAGGGCGATGTCAGGGCAGGGCGATGTCAGAGCAGGGTGATGTCAGGGAGATGTCAGGGCAGGGCGATGTCAGGGCAGGGCGATGTCAGGGTGAGGTCAGGGTGATGTCAGGGCATAGCGATGTCAGAGCAGGGCGATGTCAGAGCAGGGTGATGTCAGAGCAGGGTGATGTCAGAGCAGGGTGATGTCAGGGTGATGTCAGAGCAGGGTGATGTCAGAGCAGGGTGATGTCAGGGTGATGTCAGAGCAGGGTGATGTCAGAGCAGGGTGATGTCAGAGCAGGGTGATGTCAGAGCAGGGTTATGTCAGGGTGATGTCAGAGCAGGGTGATGTCAGAGCAGGGTGATGTCAGAGCAGGGTGATGTCAGGGCATGGCGATGTCAGGGCATAGCGATGTCAGGGCATAGCGATGTCAGGGCAGGGCGATGTCAGGGCATAGCGATGTCAGGGCATAGCGATGTCAGGGCATAGCGATGTCAGGGCAGGGCGATGTCAGGGCATAGCGATGTCAGGGCAGGGCGATGTCAGGGTGATGTCAGGGCATAGCGATGTCAGGGCAGCGCGATGTCAGGGTGATGTCAGGGCATAGCGATGTCAGGGCAGGGCGATGTCAGGGCAGGGCGATGTCAGGGCGATGTCAGGGCATAGCGATGTCAGGGCAGGGCGATGTCAGGGCGATGTCAGGGCATAGCGATGTCAGGGCAGGGCGATGTCAGGGCAGGGCGATGTCAGGGCAGGGCGATGTCAGGGTGATGTCAGGGCAGGGAGATGTCAGGGTGATGTCAGGGCAGGGCGATGTCAGGGCGATGTCAGGGCAGGGCGATGTCAGGGCAGGGCGATGTCAGGGCAGGGCGATGTCAGGGCAGGGCGATGTCAGGGTGATGTCAGGGCAGGGAGATGTCAGGGTGATGTCAGGGCAGGGCGATGTCAGGGTGATGTCAGGGCATAGCGATGTCAGGGCAGGGCGTTGTCAGGGTGATGTCAGGGCAGGGCGATGTCAGGGCATAGCGATGTCAGGGTGATGTCAGGGTGATGTCAGGGCAGGGCGATGTCAGGGCAGGGCGATGTCAGGGCAGGGCGATGTCAGGGCAAGGCGATGTCAGGGTGATGTCAGGGTGATGTCAGGGCAGGGCGATGTCAGGGTGATGTCAGGGCAGGGCGATGTCAGGCTGATGTCAGGGCAGGGCGATGTCAGGGTGATGTCAGGGCAGGGCGATGTCAGGGTGATGTCAGGGCAGGGCGATGTCAGGCTGATGTCAGGGCAGGGCGATGTCAGGGTGATGTCAGGGCAGGGCGATGTCAGGCTGATGTCAGGGCAGGGCGATGTCAGGGTGATGTCAGGGCAGGGCGATGTCAGGGTGATGTCAGGGCAGGGCGATGTCAGGCTGATGTCAGGGCAAGGCGATGTCAGGGTGATGTCAGGGCAGGGCGATGTCAGGGCATAGCGATGTCAGGGTGATGTCAGGGTGATGTCAGAGCAGGGTGATGTCAGGGTGATGTCAGGGTGATGTCAGAGCAGGGTGATGTCAGGGCGATGTCAGAGCAGGGCGATGTCAGAGCAGGGCATGCTGGGGGTTTCAAAATGTGCAGCAGTAGCTCAACGCATGGTTATAAAAACTACATGCAAAGGTTTGTTATTTCATTAAATGAAGTATTTCAAATGTCATGGTATATCCTTGTAGGTAACAACGTCACAAGGAAGGATAATCTCATTTCATTTACAGTATAACAAAGCTTTTTCTACGTCAAAATAGGCCTTTCTTTAAAAAACAAGAATCTAAAACAGTTTACCACTCAAATAATCTAATACTAACGTTTGTTCGGATATCCGGATTACCGCGCTCATTCATAACACAACAGAGGGAAATAAATACATTTGCAAGAAACAATAATGAAGATATTGGACCTTATGCAGGACAAAAGAGTTTACGATCTTAGTGGTTCTATCACATGTACTGTACATTGCAGTAAATGCATTCCCAAAATACCAAATGATTTTGTTCATGGCCATGACTGGACATGTTTCCGTGCTGGATTGCAATTGTTGTTGATGCTGATTGGAAGAATGGGAGAGGAGGATGCTGATTGGAGGAATGGGCAGGAAGAGGGCGTGGTGTAGAATGTGGAGCAGGTGAATCAAAGAGAATAGAGACAGGGGTGCTGGTTCTTGTCTCAGTAGCCAGAGGTAAGCGTGTGATCCCTTTCTCCTCCTAAATGTACACCACCTGTGTTAGCTCAGCAGCTCCTATCTGGCACTAGCCACACTAAGCTCAGAGAATGATCTCTTTCTCTCAGTGGGAAAATAACAGTCATTATCAGAAAGTGTTCCAATTCACTTCCAGTGTAGCTGTATCTCTTTGTCTGGCACCCTGACATGTCTGCCTGCCTAGGAACTGATCGAGGGGGTGAGAGGAGGGCTTTAGAGAGAGAGGCTTTCTGACTGTGGACAAATTAAGAAACAGGAGAGGAGAGGGGAGATAGGAGAGGGGTGAGCAGGAATGAGGAGAAGGGTGAGGAGAGAGAGGAGATGACAGGAATGAGGAGAGTGAGGAGAGGAGTGAGGGGAGGATAGGAATGAGGAGAGAGAAGAGAGGAGTGAGGAGAGAGAGGAGAGGACAGGAATGAGGAGAGAGAGGGGTGAGGAGAGAGAGGGGTGAGGAGAGAGAGGAGAGGAGAGAGAGGGGTGAGGAGAGAGAGGAGAGGAGTGAGGAGAGAGAGGAGAGGAGTGAGGAGAGAGAGGAGAGGAATGAGGAGAGAGAGGAGAGGAGTGAGGAGAGAGAGGAGAGGATAGGATAGGAATGAGGAGAGAGAGGAGAGGAGTGAGGAGAGAGAGGAGAGGACAGGAATGAGGAGAGAGAGGAGAGGAGTGAGGAGAGAGAGGAGAGGACAGGAATGAGGAGAGAGAGGGGTGAGGAGAGAGAGGGGTGAGGAGAGAGAGGGGTGAGGAGAGAGAAGAGAGGACAGGAATGAGAAGGGTGAGGAGAAGGGTGAGGAGAGGAGAGGAGAGAGAGGGGTGAGGAGAGGAGAGGAGAGAGAGGGGTGAGGAGAGGAGAGGAGAGAGAGGGGTGAGGAGAGAGAGGAGTGAGGAGAGAGAGGAGAGGAGAGAGAGGAGAGGATAGGAATTAGGAGAGAGAGGAGAGGAGTGAGGAGAGAGAGGAGAGGACAGGAATGAGGAGAGAGAGGAGAGGGGTGAGGAGAGAGAGGGGTGAGGAGAGAGAGGGTTGAGGAGAGAGAAGAGAGGACAGGAATGAGGAGAGAGAGGAGAGGGGTGAGGAGAGAGAGAGAGGAGAGGAGAGGAGGAGAGGAGAGAGGAGAGGAGAGGAGAGGAGAGGAGAGGGAGAGGAGAGAGGAGAGGAGAGGAGAGGAGAGGAGAGGATAGGAATGAGGAGAGAGAGGAGAGGAGAGGAGAGCAAGGACACAGTTAGTCCTGAGATGGCAGCTGAAAACACTTCCCCACAGCTGGACCTTCTGGATAGAGTTCACTATGCCCCTCTAGTCACCTTACGACTAGGATAGCACACATGTATGTACAGTTGAAGTCGAATGTTTACATACACCTTAGCCAAATACATTTAAACTCAGTTTTTCACTATTCCTGACATTTAATCCTAGTAAAGATTCCCTGTCTTAGGTCAGTTAGGATCACCACTTTATTTTAAGAATGTGAAATGTCAGAATAATAGTAGACAGATTTATTTATTTCAGCGTTTATTTCTTTCATCACATTCCCAGTGGGTCAGAAGTTTACATACACTCAAATAGTATTTGGTAGCGTTGCCTTTAAATTGTTTCACTTGGGTCAAACGTTTCAGGTAGCCTTCCACAAGCGTCCCACAATAAATTGGGTGAATTTTGTCCCACTCCTGTCAGGTTTGTAGGCCTCCTTGCTCGCACGCTTTTTCAGTTCTGCCCACAAATTTCCTATAGGATTGAGGTCAGGGCTTTGTGATGGCCACTCCAATACCTTGACTCTGTTGTCCTTAAGCCATTTTACCACAACTTTGGAAGTATGCTTGGGGTCTTTGTCCATTTGGAAGACCCATTTGTGCCCAAGCTTTAACTTCCTGACTGATGTCTTGAGATGTTGCTTCAATATATCCACATAATTTTGCCTTCTCATGAAGCCATCTATTTTTCTATTTTGTTTAGTGTGCCAGTCCCTCCTGCAGCAAAGCACCCCCACAACATGATGCTGCCACCCCCATGCTTCACGGATGGGATGGTGTTCTTCAGCTTGCAAGCCTACCCCTTTTTCCTCCAAACATAACGATGGTCATTATGGCCAAACAGTTCTATTTTTGTTTCATCAGACCAGAGGACATTTCTCCAAAAAGTACGAACTTTGTCCCCATTTGCAGTTGCAAACCGTAGTCTGGCTATTTTATGGCGGTTTTGGAGCAGTGGCTTCTTCCTTGCTGGTTGTGTTGATATAGGACTCGTTTTACTGTGGATATAGATACTTTTGTACCTGTTTCCTCCAGCATCTTCACAAGGTCCTTTGTTGTTCTGGGATTGATTTGCACTTTCCGCACCAAATTACGTTCATCTCCAGGAGACAGAACGCGTCTCCTTCCTGAGCGGTAAAGAGGCACTGAGTCTGAAGGTAGGCCTTGAACTACATCCACAGGTACACCTCCAATTGACTCAAATTATGTCAATTAGCCTATCAGAAGCTTCTAAAGCCATGACATTATTTTCTGGAATTTTCCAAGCTGTTTAAAGGCACAGTCAACTTAGTGTATGTAAACGTCTGACCCACTGGAATTGTGATACAGTGAATTATAAGTGAAATAATCTGTCTGTAAACAATTGGTGGAAAAATGACTTGTTTCAAGCACAAAGTAGATGTCCTAACCGACTTGCCAAAACTATAGTTTGTTAACAAGAAATTTGTGGAGTGGTTGAAAAACAAGTTTTAATGACTCCAACCTAAGTGTATGTAAACTTCCGACTTCAACTGTATGTACCCTACCATGCAGGACAGTAGCCTGGTACAGCTCTGCCAACAGTTCCATGTGCACCTGAACACCCAGCCCTGTCTCTAATCTCTAACAGTACCTGAACACCCAGCCCTGTCTCTAATCTCTAACAGTTCCTGAACACCCAGCCCTGTCTCTAATCTCTAACAGTACCTGAACACCCAGCCCTGTCTCTAATCTCTAACAGTACCTGAACACCCAGTCCTGTCTCTAATCTCTAACAGTACCTGAACACCCAGCCCTGTCTCTAATCTCTAACAGTACCTGAACACCCAGCCCTGTCTCTAATCTCTAACAGTACCTGAACACCCAGCCCTGTCTCTAATCTCTAACAGTACCTGAACACCCAGCCCTGTCTCTAATCTCTAACAGTACCTGAACACCCAGCCCTGTCTCTAATCTCTAACAGTACCTGAACACCCAGCCCTGTCTCTAATCTCTAACAGTTCCTGAACACCCAGCCCTGTCTCTAATCTCTCAAGGTACCTGAACACCCAGTCCTGTCTCTAATCTCTAACAGTACCTGAACACCCAGCCCTGTCTCTAATCTCTAACAGTTCCTGAACACCCAGCCCTGTCTCTAATCTCTAACAGTACCTGAACACCCAGCCCTGTCTCTAATCTCTAACAGTACCTGAACACCCAGTCCTGTCTCTAATCTCTAACGGTACCTGAACACCCAGTCCTGTCTCTAATCTCTAACGGCACCTGAACACCCAGTCCTGTCTCTAATCTCTAACGGTACCTGAACACCCAGCCCTGTCTCTAATCTCTCAAGGTACCTGAACACCCAGTCCTGTCTCTAATCTCTAACAGTACCTGAACACCCAGCCCTGTCTCTAATCTCTAACAGTTCCTGAACACCCAGCCCTGTCTCTAATCTCTAACAGTACCTGAACACCCAGCCCTGTCTCTAATCTCTAACAGTACCTGAACACCCAGTCCTGTCTCTAATCTCTAAAGGTACCTGAACACCCAGTCCTGTCTCTAATCTCTAACGGTACCTGAACACCCAGTCCTGTCTCTAATCTCTAACGGTACCTGAACACCCAGTCCTGTCTCTAATCTCTAACGGTACCTGAACACCCAGTCCTGTCTCTAATCTCTAACGGTACCTGAACACCCAGCCCTGTCTCTAATCTCTAACGGTACCTGAACACCCAGTCCTGTCTCTAATCTCTAAGGTACCTGAACACCCAGTCCTGTCTCTAATCTCTAACGGTACCTGAACACCCAGTCCTGTCTCTAATCTCTAACGGTACCTGAACACCCAGTCCTGTCTCTAATCTCTAACGGTACCTGAACACCCAGCCCTGTCTCTAATCTCTCAAGGTACCTGAACACCCAGTCCTGTCTCTAATCTCTAACGGTACCTGAACACCCAGTCCTGTCTCTAATCTCTAACGGTACCTGAACACCCAGTCCTGTCTCTAATCTCTAACGGTACCTGAACACCCAGCCCTGTCTCTAATCTCTCAAGGTACCTGAACACCCAGCCCTGTCTCTAATCTCTAACGGTACCTGAACACCCAGCCCTGTCTCTAATCTCTCAAGGTACCTGAACACCCAGCCCTGTCTCTAATCTCTAACGGTACCTGAACACCCAGTCCTGTCTCTAATCTCTAACGGTACCTGAACACCCAGCCCTGTCTCTAATCTCTCAAGGTACCTGAACACCCAGCCCTGTCTCTAATCTCTAACGGTTCCTGAACACCCAGCCCTGTCTCTAATCTCTCACGGTACCTGAACACCCAGCCCTGTCTCTAATCTCTCAAGGTACCTGAACACCCAGCCCTGTCTCTAATCTCTCAAGGTACCTGAACACCCAGCCCTGTCTCTAATCTCTAACGGTACCTGAACACCCAGTCCTGTCTCTAATCTCTAACGGTACCTGAACACCCAGCCCTGTCTCTAATCTCTAACGGTACCTGAACACCCAGCCCTGTCTCTAATCTCTCAAGGTACCTGAACACCCAGCCCTGTCTCTAATCTCTAACGGTACCTGAACACCCAGCCCTGTCTCTAATCTCTCAAGGTACCTGAACACCCAGCCCTGTCTCTAATCTCTAACGGTACCTGAACACCCAGTCCTGTCTCTAATCTCTAACGGTACCTGAACACCCAGTCCTGTCTCTAATCTCTAACGGTACCTGAACACCCAGCCCTGTCTCTAATCTCTCAAGGTACCTGAACACCCAGTCCTGTCTCTAATCTCTAACGGTTCCTGAACACCCAGTCCTGTCTCTAATCTCTAACGGTACCTGAACACCCAGCCCTGTCTCTAATCTCTCAAGGTACCTGAACACCCAGCCCTGTCTCTAATCTCTCAAGGTACCTGAACACAGCCCTGTCTCTAATCTCTCAAGGTACCTGAACACCCAGTCCTGTCTCTAATCTCTCAAGGTACCTGAACACACAGGGGTCCTGTCTCTAATCTCTAACGGTACCTGAACACCCAGTCCTGTCTCTAATCTCTAACGGTACCTGAACACCCAGTCCTGTCTCTAATCTCTAACGGTACCTGAACACCCAGTCCTGTCTCTAATCTCTAACGGTACCTGAACACCCAGTCCTGTCTCTAATCTCTAACGGTACCTGAACACCCAGTCCTGTCTCTAATCTCTAACGGTACCTGAACACCCAGTCCTGTCTCTAATCTCTAACGGTACCTGAACACCCAGTCCTGTCTCTAATCTCTAACGGTACCTGAACACCCAGTCCTGTCTCTAATCTCTAACGGTACCTGAACACCCAGCCCTGTCTCTAATCTCTCAAGGTACCTGAACACCCAGTCCTGTCTCTAATCTCTAACGGTACCTGAACACCCAGCCCTGTCTCTAATCTCTAACAGTACCTGAACACCCAGTCCTGTCTCTAATCTCTCAAGGTACCTGAACACCCAGTCCTGTCTCTAATCTCTAACGGTACCTGAACACCCAGTCCTGTCTCTAATCTCTCAAGGTACCTGAACACACAGGGGTCCTGTCTCTAATCTCTAAGGTACCTGAACACACAGGGGTCCTGTCTCTAATCTCTAACAGTACCTGAACACCCAGTCCTGTCTCTAATCTCTAACGGTACCTGAACACCCAGCCCTGTCTCTAATCTCTAACGGTACCTGAACACCCAGCCCTGTCTCTAATCTCTAACAGTACCTGAACACCCAGTCCTGTCTCTAATCTCTAACAGTACCTGAACACCCAGCCCTGTCTCTAATCTCTAACGGTACCTGAACACACAGGGGTCCTGTCTCTAATCTCTCAAGGTACCTGAACACACAGGGGTCCTGTTGTGCACGGAGGAACCGCTGACTGGTTTGCCGTCGGTGGTGACACACCAGCAGTATCCTGTCAGAGTGTGACACTGCACCTGTAGAGAGCAGGACGCACAGGACAGAGACGGGTGGGAAACAGGTACATGTATACTGGAGGGTCCGTGACAATGGTGTCCCAAAATGTCCAGGTTATTAAATAAGACAACAACAGGGAAAGTCTCCTATAATTCCTCCAACCGGGATTTTTCATTTCCTGCAAAGTTTCCGGGGTTTTGCAATTGGCTCCCAGAGATAAAGATTCCTGAGAGAGACAGACCTGGGCGAAGGTTCCGTCCTCATTGCATTCTGGGATGAAGATGGACTCCTGAGGTCTCTTAGCCTGCTCCAGAGCCTGATTCCTCTCCAGCCTGCACTTAGACTGGCCTCCGTCTGAAATACAAACACAAGGACAGGTATACTGCACCTGTATTCATTAACTGTCACAGCATTGAAAACTACAGCACAGAAGGGTTGGTGGCTCCTTAATTAGGGAGGATGGGCTCGTGGTAAAGACGGGAGCAGAGTTATTTCCGGGTGTTTGATTTGCCACGTTCCATTATTATGAGCCTCCACTGAACTACAGGTACACCTGTCCTGCATCCACTGTCCCAGCATGCACAACCAGAGGACAGGTATACCTGCATTCACTGTCCCAGCATGCACAACCAGAGGGCAGGTATACCTGCATTCACTGTCCCAGCATGCACAACCAGAGGACAGGTATACCTGCATTTACTGTCCCAGCATGCACAACCAGAGGGCAGGTATACCTGCATCCACTGTCCCAGCATGCACAGTTATACCAAGAGGCAGGTATACAAAGGTAGGACCCAGGTATACCTGCATTTACTGTGATGCACAACCAGAGGACAGGTATACCTGCATTTACTGTCCCAGCATGCTGTGACTGTCCCAGCATGCAGCAACCAGGGACAGGTATACCTGCATTCACTCAGCAACCCAGGTACCTCTTAAAATGTGTAGGAAATTGTATTGTTGCTTTTTTAGTTTTAAAATGCTTCTAAAGTTTGTTTTATATCCACTTTGAAATTTAAGACTTGATTTCCCCTAAAGAAAAATGTATCAACCCATACAAAAATGTAAATGAATTATTAACTACATAATAGTTCACATTTCCTGTGGCTGCAGGATACTCTTTCTGCTGTAACAAACTGGCTCAAATTAACATCCTAGATCTGTACTTGTATTAACTGAAACAACATCCCAACCCACTGGCTCACCTCTGCTAGCAACACACACTCTCTGTTCACCTACTTTATACTGAAATCTCAACACTTCATTTGACAGTACATTCCAGACGTTTAAAAACATACTCAGTGCCTCGTTGCTTGGCATCATGGGAAAATGAAACGATTTTGGTATCACAGAATGTTCTGTCAATTTTCACATAAAAACTTCACTAGGATGAAAGCTGATTAACATGTTTCGTACATTTCTATCAGAAAACATTTATTTTATTTTATTCACAATGAAAATGTTTAAAGCTCATTTTAAACCTATACATGCTCCCTGTAAGACCATATGATCTGTGACCCATACATGGTGCAGAACATATGATCTGTGACCCATACATGGTGCAGACCATATGATCTGTGACCCATACATGGAGCAGACCATATGATCTGTGACCCATACATGGTGCAGACCATATGATCTGTGACCCATACATGGTGCAGACCATATGATCTGTGACCCATACATGGTGCAGACCACATCTTGGGAGTCATTAGACCATATGATCTGTGACCCATACATGGTGCAGACCATATGATCTGTGACCCATACATGATGCAGACCATATGATCAGTGACCCATACATGGTGCAGACCATATGATCTGTGACCCATACATGGTGCAGACCATATGATCTGTGACCCATACATGGTGCAGACCACATCTTGGGAGTCATTAGACCATATGATCTGTGACCCATACATGGTGCAGACCATATGATCTGTGACCCCTACATGGTACAGACCACATCTTGGGAGTCATTAGACCATATGATCTGTGACCCATACATGGTGCAGACCATATGATCTGTGACCCATACATGGTGCAGACCATATGATCTGTGACCCATACATGGTGCAGACCATATGATCTGTGACCCATACATGGTGCAGACCACATCTTGGGAGTCATTAGACCATATGATCTGTGACCCATACATGGTGCAGACCATATGATCTGTGACCCCTACATGGTACAGACCACATCTTGGGAGTCATTAGACCATATGATCTGTGACCCATACATGGTGCAGACCATATGATCTGTGACCCATACATGGTGCAGACCATATGATCTGTGAACCATACATGGTGCAGACCATATGATCTGTGACCCATACATGGTGCAGACCACATCTTGGAGTCATTAGACCATATGATCTGTGACCCATACATGGTGCAGACCACATCTTGGGAGTCATTAGACCATATGATCTGTGACCCATACATGGTGCAGACCATATGATCTGTGACCCATACATGGTGCAGACCACATCTTGGGAGTCATTAGACCATATGATCTGTGACCCATACATGGTGCAGACCACATCTTGGAGTCATTAGACCATATGATCTCTGACCCATACATGGTGCAGACCATATGATCTGTGACCCCTACATGGTGCAGACCACATCTTGGGAGTCATTAGACCATATGATCTGTGACCCATACATGGTGCAGACCATATGATCTGTGACCCATACATGGTGCAGACCACATCTTGGGAGTCATTAGACCATATGATCTGTGACCCATACATGGTGCAGACCTGTGACCATACATGGTGTGACCACATCTTGGGAGTCAGACCATATGATCTGTGAGTCATTAGACCATATGATCTGTGACCCATACATGGTGCAGACCATATGATCTGTGACCCATACATGGTGCAGACCATATGATCTGTGACCCATACATGGTGCAGACCATATGATCTGTGACCCATACATGGTGCAGACCACATCTTGGGAGTCATTAGACCATATGATCTGGTGCAGACCCATACATGGTAGACCATATGATCTCTGACCCACATGGTGCTTGGAGTCATTAGACCATATGATCTGTGACCCATACATGGTGCAGACCATATGATCTGTGACCCATACATGGTGCAGACCATATGATCTAGACCCATCATGGTGTCAGACCATATGATCTGTGACCCATGGTACATGGTGCAGACCATATGATCTGTGACCCATACATGGTGCAGACCACATCTTGGAGTCATTAGACCATATGATCTGTGACCCATACATGGTGCAGACCACATATTGGAGTCATTAGACCATATGATCTGTGACCCATACATGGAGCAGACCATATGATCTGTGAACCATACATGGTGCAGACCATATGATCTGTGACCCATACATGGAGCAGACCATATTACATGGTGCAGACCACATCTTGGAGTCATTAGACCATATGATCTGTGACCCATACATGGAGCAGACCATATGATCTGTGACCCATACATGGTGCAGACCACATCTTGGGAGTCATTAGACCATATGATCTGTGACCCATACATGGTGCAGACCATATGATCTGTGACCCATACATGGTGCAGACCACATCTTGGGAGTCATTAGACCATATGATCTGTGACCCATACATGGTGCAGACCACATCTTGGAGTCATTAGACCATATGATCTCTGACCCATACATGGTGCAGACCACATCATGGAGTCATTAGACCATATGATCTCTGACCCATACATGGTGCAGACCACATCATGGAGTCATTAGACCATATGATCTCTGACCCATACATGGTACAGACCATATGATCTGTGACCCATACATGGTACAGACCATATGATCTGTGACCCATACATGGTGCAGACCTCATCTTGGAGTCATTAGACCATATGATCTGTGACCCATACATGGTGCAGACCACATCTTGTGAGTCATTAGACAGACCACATCTGGGAGTCATTAGACCATATGATCTGTGACCCATACATGGTGCAGACCATATGATCTGTGACCCATACATGGTGCAGACCATATGAGACCATATGATGCAGACCCATCTTGAGTCATTAGACCATATGATCTGTGACCCATACATGGTGCAGACCACATCTTGGAGTCATTAGACCATATGATCTGTGACCCATACATGGTGCAGACCACATCTTGGAGTCATTAGACCATATGATCTGTGACCCATACATGGTGCAGACCATATGATCTGTGACCCCTACATGGTGCAGACCATATGATCTGTGACCCATACATGGTGCAGACCATATGATCTGTGACCCATACATGGTGCAGACCATATGATCTGTGACCCATACATGGTGCAGACCACATCTTGGGAGTCATTAGACCATATGATCTGTGACCCATACATGGTGCAGACCACATCTTGGAGTCATTAGACCATATGATCTCTGACCCATACATGGTGCAGACCACATCATGGAGTCATTAGACCATATGATCTCTGACCCATACATGGTGCAGACCACATCATGGAGTCATTAGACCATATGATCTCTGACCCATACATGGTACAGACCATATGATCTGTGACCCATACATGGTACAGACCACATCTTGGGAGTCATTAGACCATATGATCTGTGACCCATACATGGTGCAGACCTCATCTTGGAGTCATTAGACCATACGATCTGTGACCCATACATGGTGCAGACCACATCTTGGAGTCATTAGACCATACGATCTGTGACCCATACATGGTGCAGACCATATGATCTGTGACTCTGACATGGTGCAGACCACATGATCTGTGACCCATACATGGTGCAGACCATATGATCTGTGACCCATACATGGTCCAGACCACATCTTGGAGTCATTAGACCATACGATCTGTGACCCATACATGGTGCAGACCACATCTTGGAGTCATTAGACCATACGATCTGTGACCCATACATGGTGCAGACCATATGATCTGTGACTCTGACATGGTGCAGACCATATGATCTGTGACCCATACATGGTGCAGACCATATGATCTGTGACCCATACATGGTGCAGACCATATGATCTGTGACCCATACATGGTGCAGACCATATGATCTGTGACCCCTACATGGTGCAGACCATATGATCTGTGACCCATACATGGTGCAGACCATATGATCTGTGACCCATACATGGTGCAGACCATATGATCTGTGACCCATACATGGTGCAGACCACATCTTGGAGTCATTAGACCATATGATCTGTGACCCATACATGGTGCAGACCACATCTTGGAGTCATTAGACCATATGATCTGTGACCCATACATGGTGCAGACCACATCTTGGAGTCATTAGACCATATGATCTGTGACCCCTACATGGTGCAGACCACATCTTGGGAGTCATTAGACCATATGATCTGTGACCCATACATGGTGCAGACCATATGATCTGTGACCATACATGGTGCAGACCATGGTGCAGACCATATGATCTGTGACCCATACATGGTGCAGACCACATCTCTGTGAGTCATTAGACCATATGATCTGTGACCCATACATGGTGCAGACCACATCTTGGGAGTCATTAGACCATATGATCTGTGACCCATACATGGTGCAGACCACATCTATGGAGTCATTAGACCATATGATCTGTGACCCATACATGGTGCAGACCACATCTTGGAGTCATTAGACCATATGATCTGTGACCCATACATGGTGCAGACCATCTTGAGTCATTAGACCATATGATCTCTGACCCATACATGGTGCAGACCATATGATCTGTGACCCATACATGGTGCAGACCATATGATCTGTGACCCATACATGGTGCAGACCACATCTCTGTGACCCATCATTAGACCATATGATCTGCAGACCATATGATCTGTGACCCATACATGGTGCAGACCATATGATCTGTGACCCATACATGGTGTAGACCATATGGTCTGTGACCCATACATGGTGCAGACCACATCTTGGAGTCATTAGACCATATGATCTGTGACCCATACATGGTGCAGACCACATCTTGGAGTCATTAGACCATACGATCTGTGACACATACATGGTGCAGACCATATGATCTGTGACTCTGACATGGTGCAGACCATATGATCTGTGACCCCTACATGGTGCAGACCATATGATCTGTGACCCCTACATGGTGCAGACCATATGATCTGTGACCCATACATGGTGCAGACCACATCTTGGAGTCATTAGACCATATGATCTGTGACCCATACATGGTGCAGACCACATCTTGGGAGTCATTAGACCATATTATCTCTGACCCATACATGGTGCAGACCATATGATCTGTGACCCCTACATGGTGCAGACCATATGATCTGTGACCCATACATGGTGCAGACCATATGATCTGTGACCCATACATGGTGCAGACCATATGATCTGTGACCCATACATGGTGCAGACCACATCTTGGAGTCATTAGACCATATGATCTCTGACCCATACATGGTGCAGACCATATGATCTGTGACCCATACATGGTGCAGACCATATGATCTGTGACCCATACATGGTGCAGACCACATCTTGGGAGTCATTAGACCATATGATCTGTGACCCATGGAGCAGACATGGTGCAGACCACATCTTGGAGTCATTAGACCATATGATCTGTGACCCATACATGGTGCAGACCATGATCTGTGGGAGTCATTAGACCATATGATCTGTGACCCATACATGGTGCAGACCATATGATCTGTGACCCATACATGGTGCAGACCATATGATCTGTGAGTCATGGTGCAGACCATATGATCTGTGACCCATACATGGTGCAGACCATATGATCTGTGACCCATACATTGCAGACCATATGATCTGTGACCCATACATGGTGCAGACCACATCATGGAGTCATTAGACCATATGATCTCTGACCCATACATGGTGCAGACCACATCTTGGAGTCATTAGACCATATGATCTGTGACCCATACATGGTGCAGACCATATGATCTGTGACCCATACATGGTGCAGACCACATCTTGGGAGTCATTAGACCATATGATCTGTGACCCATACATGGTGCAGACCATATGACATCATGGAGTCAGACCATATGATCTGTGACCCATACATGGTGCAGACCATATGATCTGTGACCCATACATGGTGACCATATGAGACCAGACCACATCTTGGAGTCATTAGACCATATGATCTGTGACCCATACATGGTGCAGACCACATCTTGGAGTCATTAGACCATATGATCTGTGACCCATACATGGTGCAGACCACATCTTGGAGTCATTAGACCATATTATCTCTGATGGTGCAGACCATACATGGTGCAGACCATATGATCTGTGACCCATACATGGTGCAGACCATATGATCTGTGACCCATACATGGTGCAGACCATATGATCTGTGACCCTACATGGTGCAGACCATATGATCTGTGACAACTACATGGTGCAGACCACATCTTGGGAGTCATTAGACCATATGATCTGTGACCCATACATGGTGCAGACCATATGATCTGTGACCCATACATGGTGCAGACCACATGATCTGTGACCCATACATGGTGCAGACCATATGATCTGTGACCCATACATGGTGCAGACCACATCTCTGTGAGTCATTAGACCATATGATCTGTGACCCATACATGGTGCAGACCATATGAGTCATTGACCCATACATGGTGCAGACCATATGATCCAGACCACATCATGGTGCAGACCATATGATCTGTGACCCATACATGGTGCAGACCACATCTTGGAGTCATTAGACCATATGATCTGTGACCCATACATGGTGCAGACCACATCTTGGAGTCATTAGACCATACGATCTGTGACCCATACATGGTGCAGACCATATGATCATGTGCAGACCATATGATCTGACATGGTGCAGACCATATGATCTGTGACCCATACATGGTGCAGACCACATCTTGGGAGTCATTAGACCATATGATCTGTGACCCATACATGGTGCAGACCACATCTTGGGAGTCATTAGACCATATGATCTCTGACCCATACATGGTGCAGACCATATGATCTGACCCCTACATGACCCATATGATACATGGTGCAGACCATATGATCTGTGACCCATACATGGTGCAGACCATATGATCTGTGACCATACATGGTGCAGACCACATCTTGGTGTCATTAGACCATATGATCTGTGACCCATACATGGTGCAGACCACATCTTGGAGTCATTAGACCATATGATCTGTGACCCATACATGGTGCAGACCATATGATCTGTGACCCATACATGGTGCAGACCACATCTTGGGAGTCATTAGACCATATGATCTGTGACCCATACATGGTGCAGACCATACATCTTGGAGTCAGACCATATGATCTTAGAGACCATATGATCTGTGACCCATACATGGTGCAGACCATATGATCTGTGACCCATACATGGTGCAGACCATATGATCTGTGACCCATACATGGTGCAGACCATATGAGTCATTGGTGCAGACCATATGATCTGTGACCCATACATGGTGCAGACCATATGATCTGTGAGTCATGGTGCAGACCATATGATCTGTGACCCATACATGGTGCAGACCATATGATCTGTGACCCAGATGGTGCAGACCACATCTTGGAGTCATTAGACCATATGATCTGTGACCCATACATGGTGCAGACCACATCTTGGGAGTCATTAGACCATATGATCTGTGACCCATACATGGTGCAGACCATATGATCTGTGACCCATCATGGTGATCTGTGACCATACATCTTGGGAGTCATTAGACCATATGATCTGTGACCCATACATGGTGCAGACCACATCTTGGGAGTCATTAGACCATATGATCTGTGACCCATACATGGTGCAGACCATATGATATGTGACCCCTACATGGTGTAGACCATATGATCTGTGACCCATACATGGTGCAGACCACATCTTGGAGTCATTAGACCATATGATCTGTGACCCATACATGGTGCAGACCACATCTTGGGAGTCATTAGACCATATTATCTCTGACCCATACATGGTGCAGACCATATGATCTGTGACCCATACATGGTGCAGACCATATGATCTGTGACCCATACATGGTGCAGACCATATGATCTGTGACCCATACATGGTGCAGACCATATGATCTGTGACCCATACATGGTGCAGACCATCTTGGATCTTGGGAGTCATGGTAGAGCAGACCATATGATCTCTGACCCATACATGGTGCAGACATACTGATCTTGTGAGTCATACATGGTGCAGACCACATCTTGGGAGTCATTAGACCATATGATCTGACCCATACATGGTGCAGACCATATGATCTGTGAGTCTGACATGGTGCAGACCATATGATCTGTGACCCATACATGGTGCAGACCATATGATCTGTGACCCCTACATGGTGCAGACCATATGATCTGTGACCCATACATGGTGCAGACCATATGATCTGTGACCCATACATGGTGCAGACCATATGATCTGTGACCCATACATGGTGCAGACCACATCTTGGGAGTCATTAGACCATATGATCTGTGACCCATACATGGTGCAGACCACATCTTGGAGTCATTAGACCATATGATCTCTGACCCATACATGGTGCAGACCACATCATGGAGTCATTAGACCATATGATCTCTGACCCATACATGGTGCAGACCACATCTTGGAGTCATTAGACCATATGATCTCTGACCCATACATGGTGCAGACCATATGATCTGTGACCCATACATGGTGCAGACCACATGATCTGTGAGTACATGGTGCAGACCATATGATCTGTGACCCATACATGGTGCAGACCATATGATCTGTGAGTCATGGTGCAGACCATATGATCTGTGACCCATACATGGTGCAGACCACATCTTGGGAGTCATTAGACCATATGATCTGTGACCCATACATGGTGCAGACCACATCTTGGGAGTCATTAGACCATATGATCTGTGACCCATACATGGTGCAGACCATATGATCTGTGACCCCTACATGGTGCAGACCATATGATCTGTGACCCATACATGGTGCAGACCATATGATCTGTGACCCATACATGGTGCAGACCATATGATCTGTGACCCATACATGGTGCAGACCACATCTTGGAGTCATTAGACCATATGATCTCTGACCCATACATGGTGCAGACCACATCTTGGAGTCATTAGACCATATGATCTGTGACCCATACATGGTGCAGACCACATCTTGGAGTCATTAGACCATATGATCTGTGACCCATACATGGTGCAGACCACATGATCTAGACCATATGATCTGTGACCCATACATGGTGCAGACCACATCTTGGGAGTCATTAGACCATATGATCTGTGACCCATACATGGTGCAGACCATATGATCTGTGACCCATACATGGTGCAGACCATATGATCTGTGACCCCTACATGGTGCAGACCATATGATCTGTGACCCATACATGGTGCAGACCATATGATCTGTGACCCATACATGGTGCAGACCATATGATCTGTGACCCATACATGGTGCAGACCACATCTTGGAGTCATTAGACCATATGATCTCTGACCCATACATGGTGCAGACCACATCTTGGAGACATTAGACCATATGATCTGTGACCCATACATGGTGCAGACCACATCTTGGAGTCATTAGACCATATGATCTGTGACCCATACATGGTGCAGACCACATCTTGGGAGTCATTAGACCATATGATCTGTGACCCATACATGGTGCAGACCATATGATCTGTGACCCATACATGGTGCAGACCATATGATCTGTGACCCATACATGGTGCAGACCATATGATCTGTGACCCATACATGGTGCAGACCATATGATCTGTAGACCCATACATGGTGCAGACCATATGACATGGTGACCCCTACATGGTGCAGACCATATGATCTGTGACCCATACATGGTGCAGACCATATGATCTGTGACCCATACATGGTGCAGACCATATGATCTGTGACCCATACATGGTGCAGACCATATGATCTGTGACCCATACATGGTGCAGACCACATCTTGGAGTCATTAGACCATATGATCTGTGACCCATACATGGTGCAGACCACATCTTGGAGTCATTAGACCATATGATCTGTGACCCATACATGGTGCAGACCACATCTTGGAGTCATTAGACCATATGATCTGTGACCCATACATGGTGCAGACCATATGATCTGTGACCCATACATGGTGCAGACCACATCTTGGAGTCATTAGACCATATGATCTGTGACCCATACATGGTGCAGACCACATCTTGGGAGTCATTAGACCATATGATCTGTGACCCATACATGGTGCAGACCATATGATCTGTGACCCATACATGGTGCAGACCATATGATCTGTGACCCATACATGGTGCAGACCATATGATCTGTGACCCTACATGGTGCAGACCATATGATCTGTGACCCATACATGGTGCAGACCACATCTTGGGAGTCATTAGACCATATGATCTGTGACCCATACATGGTGCAGACCATACATCTGTGAGTCATTAGACCATATGATCTGTGACCCATACATGGTGCAGACCACATCTTGGAGTCATTAGACCATATGATCTGTGACCCAGATACATGGTGCAGACCATATGATCTGTGACCCATACATGGTGCAGACCACATCTTGGGAGTCATTAGACCATATGATCTGTGACCCATACATGGTGCAGACCATGATCTGTGAGTCATGGTAGACCATATGATCTCTGACCCATACATGGTGCAGACCATATGATCTGTGACCCATACATGGTGCAGACCATATGATCTGTGACCCATACATGGTGCAGACCACATATTGGAGTCATTAGACCATATGATCTGTGACCCATACATGGAGCAGACCATATGATCTGTGAACCATACATGGTGCAGACCATATGATCTGTGACCCATACATGGAGCAGACCATATTACATGGTGCAGACCACATCTTGGAGTCATTAGACCATATGATCTGTGACCCATACATGGAGCAGACCATATGATCTGTGACCCATACATGGTGCAGACCACATCTTGGAGTCATTAGACCATATGATCTGTGACCCATACATGGTGCAGACCACATCTTGGGAGTCATTAGACCATATGATCTGTGACCCATACATGGTGTCAGAACATATGATCTGTGACCCATACATGGTGCAGACCATATGATCTGTGACCCATACATGGTGCAGACCATATGATCTGTGACCCTACATGGTGCAGACCATATGATCTGTGACCCATACATGGTGCAGACCATATGATCTGTGACCCATACATGGTGCAGACCATATCTTGTGAGTCATTAGACCATATGATCTGGTGACCCATACATGGTGCAGACCACATCTTGGAGACATTAGACCATATGATCTGTGACCCATACATGGTGCAGACCACATGATTGGGACCCATACATGGTGCAGACCATATGATCTGTGACCCCTACATGGTGCAGACCATATGATCTGTGACCCATACATGGTGCAGACCATATGATCTGTGACCCCTACATGGTGCAGACCATATGATCTGTGACCCATACATGGTGCAGACCATATGATCTGTGACCCATACATGGTGCAGACCATATGATCTGTGACCCATACATGGTGCACACCATATGATCTGTGACCCATACATGGTGCAGACCACATCTTGGAGTCATTAGACCATATGATCTGTGACCCATACATGGTGCAGACCACATCTTGGGAGTCATTAGACCATATGATCTGTGACCCATACATGGTGCAGACCATATGATCTGTGACCCATACATGGTGCAGACCACATCTTGGGAGTCATTAGACCATATGATCTGTGACCCATACATGGTGCAGACCATATGATCTGTGACCCATACATGGTGCAGACCATATGATCTGTGACCCATACATGGTGCAGACCATATGATCTGTGACCCATACATGGTGCAGACCATATGATCTGTGACCCATACATGGTGCAGACCATATGATCTGTGACCCATACATGGTGCAGACCATATGATCTGTGACCCATACATGGTGCAGACCATATGATCTGTGACCCATACATGGTGCAGACCACATCTTGGCCTCATTATACTCCCTATTGTGCGCTCTAAAATATGGAATATATCTCAGGATATTTTCAACATTTTAACAACATTTTAAATATATATGTTGATGGTCCAGGGACCACCAAACCGGCAACCCGGGAACCCCAATCATACGTTAGCTGTCTATCAGGTGAATGATAATGGCAAGAAGAATTAATCAACATTTTAAAATGAATAGATTTGGTACATAGTTTTTCATTATTTCAGCCCCACATTAGGATTGGAAAAGGGCTCTGTTACTTTAGAAGACGAGGTAGCAGAGTGGGTTCTGTTACTTTGGAAGAAATATAACATTTATACATGTAAAAGGTCATGAACCAATCACAGCCCTCCCGTAGGATTTCAGATTCAGCAAAGAACCAGCAGTTCACGTGGACCTGGCCTGGGCTTGAGTTCAACAGCTCTGTCCGCGTTGTGGATGTGACTGAAATGGCACCCTATCCCCTATATAGTGCACTACTTTAGACCAGAACCCTATTCCCTATATAGTGCACTACTTCAGACCAGAACCCTATTCCCTATATAGTACACTACTATAGACCAGAACCCTATTCCCTATATAGTGCACTACTTTAGACCAGAGCCCTATTCCCTATATAGTGCACTACTTTAGACCAGAGCCCTATTCCCTATATAGTGCACTACTTTAGACCAGAGCCCTATTCCCTATATAGTGCACTACTTTAGACCAGAGCCCTATTCCCTATATAGTGCACTACTTTAGATCAGAGCCCTATTCCCTATATAGTGCACTACTTTAGACCAGTGCCCCCAAAGACAGAAATATTACTACAGACAGACAGACAGACAGACAGACAGACAGACAGACAGACAGACAGACAGACAGGCAGGCAGGCAGGCAGGCAGACAGACCTTCCAGTTCCAGGTTCTTCCCCTCTGAGACTGATGTTGGAGCAGGAACTACTGGAAGCTGGTCAATCCTCACCGAGTTTTTACCTGAAACACCAAAGACCAGCCACAATGTGTGTGTGTGTGTGCGCGCGTGTGTGTGTGCTTGTGTGCGTGTGCTTGTGTGTGTGTGCGTGTGTATAGCGCTCCTACACAATGTATGTACGGTGGGTCTCAGCCTCACCTCGACATCGTCCGCGGTGTGCCAGCGTCAGAGAACGGTCCTTGCAGCGCGCCCTCTGCAGGTCACAGCCGGTATCGTAGCTCCGTCCATCAGAGCCACACACCGGCTTGCCCTGTGTCCTTGAACAGATGATTCCACAGTGGGTCTCCCTGTCTCCTATCAGCCACTGTCGGGGAAACGCCACAGAATTACAACCAGTAGAATGGGCTGGACATCCACATTCATGTCAATGATGCCATAGTGGGTAGACTTGTCTGGCAACCATTTTGAGTCTGTGCCATAGAGAATGATAGATGACTCTAGTGGCTAAAAGGACATGTTAGTATGGTCAGAACGATTCAGGGCTTCCACCCATTTGAATGAAGTCAACTGGGTGAGAGTTCGAACTTCATTGGCTGATACCTCCTGGTGACCCTGTTGGAGTCATGTCCAACCGGGTCATCGGGGGGGATCTGCCAATCATGAATAAAGAAAAATGTACTACTTCAAAATGGAGATAGCCTCAATGGAGCTGCCCATGCTGTCACAGCCTGTATAATGGCGCAGATACAAAGACAAGTCCTCTATTTATCTCTACTGTCTGTCTCCATGGAGGCAAAGCAGGAAGTTCAGTATTCAGTCTGCCTTTCATTAACATTCAAATCAACTGACTTTCAATTTTAATGAGAAACAGCACTGTCACAGCCAGCACAGTTAGGCCTGGAGAACACAGCCAGCACAGTTAGGCCTGGAGAACACAGCCAGCACAGTTAGGCCTGGAGAACACAGCCAGCACAGTTAGGCCTGGAGAACAAAGCCAGCACAGTTAGGCCTGGAGAACACAGCCAACACAGTTAGGACTGGAGAACACAGCCAGCACAGTTAGGCCTGGAGAACACAGCCAGCACAGTTAGGCCTGGAGAACACAGTCAGTACAGTTAGGCCTGGAGAACACAGCCAGTTAGGCCTGGAGTACACAGCCAGTTAGGCCTGGAGAACACAGCCAGCACAGTTAGGCCTGGAGAACACAGCCAGCACAGTTAGGCCTGGAGAACACAGCCAGCACAGTTAGGCCTGGAGAACACAGCCAACACAGTTAGGACTGGAGAACACAGCCAACACAGTTAGGCCTGGAGAACACAGCCAGCACAGTTAGGCCTGGAGAACACAGTCAGTACAGTTAGGCCTGGAGAACACAGCCAGTTAGGCCTGGAACAACACAGCCAGTTAGGCCTGGAACAACACTGCCAGTTAGGCCTGGAGAACACAGCCAACACAGTTAGGCCTGGAGAACACAGCCAGCACAGTTAGGCCTGGAGAACACAGTCAGTACAGTTAGGCCTGGAGAACACAGCCAGCACAGTTAGGCCTGGAGAACACAGCCAGCACAGTTAGGCCTGGAGAACACAGTCAGTACAGTTAGGCCTGGAGAACACAGCCAGTTAGGCCTGGAACAACACAGCCAGTTAGGCCTGGAACAACACAGCCAGCACAGTTAGGCCTGGAGAACACAGCCAGCACAGTTAGGCCTGGAGAACACAGCCAACACAGTTAGGCCTGGAGAACACAGCCAACACAGTTAGGACTGGAGAACACAGCCAGCACAGTTAGACCTGGAGAACACAGCCAGCACAGTTAGGCCTGGAGAACACAGCCAGCACAGTTAGACCTGGAGAACACAGTCAGTACAGTTAGGCCTGGAGAACACAGCCAGTTAGGCCTGGAACAACACAGCCAGTTAGGCCTGTAACAACACAGCCATTTAGGCCCGGAACAACACAGCCAGTTAGGCCTGGAACAACACAGCCAGTTAGGCCTGGAACAACACAGCCAGTTAGGCCTGGAACAACACAGCCAGTTAGGCCTGGAACAACACAGGCCTGTAACAACACAGCCAGTTAGGCCCGGAACATCACAGCCAGTTAGGCCCTGGAACAACACAGCCAGTTAGGCCCGGAACAACACAGCCAGTTAGGCCTGGAACAACACAGCCAGTTAGGCCCGGAACATCACAGCCAGTTAGGCCTGGAACAAAACAGCCAACACAGTTAGGCCTGGAACAACACAGCCAGTTAGGCCTGGAACAACACAGGCCTGGAACAACACAGCCAGTTAGGCCTGGAACAACACAGCCAACACAGTTAGGCCTGGAACAACACAGCCAGTTAGGCCTGGAACAACACAGCCAGTTAGGCCTGGAACAACACCGCCAACACAGTCAGGCCTGGAACAACACAGGCCTGGAACAACACAGCCAGTTAGGCCCGGAACAACACAGCCAGTTAGGCCCGGAACAACACAGCCAGTTAGGCCCAGAACATCACAGCCAGTTAGGCCCGGAACAACACAGCCAGTTAGGCCTGGAACAACACAGCCAGTTAGGCATGGAACAACACAGCCAGTTAGGCCTGGAAGAACACAGGCCTGTAACAACACAGCCAGTTAGGCCTGGAACAACACAGCCAGTTAGGCCTGGAACAACACAGCCAACACAGTTAGGCCTGTAACAACACAGGCCTGGAACAACACAGCCAGTTAGGCCCGGAACAACACAGCCAGTTAGGCATGGACAACACAGCCAACACAGTTAGGCCTGGAACAACACAGCCAGTTAGGCCTTTAACAACACAGCCAGTTCGGCCTGGAACAACACAGGCCTGGAACATCACAGCCAGTTAGGCCCGGAACAACACAGCCAGTTAGGCCCGGAACAACACAGCCAGTTAGGCCCGGAACAACACAGCCAGTTAGGCCTGGAACAACACAGCCAGTTAGGCCCGGAACAACACAGCCAGTTAGGCCTGGAACAACACAGCCAGTTAGGCCTGGAACAACACAGCCAGTTAGGCCCGGAACATCACAGCCAGTTAGGCCTGGAACAACACAGCCAGTTAGGCCTGGAACATCACAGCCAGTTAGGCCCGGAACAACACAGCCAGTTAGGCCTGGAACAACACAGCCAGTTAGGCCTGGAACAACACAGCCAGTTAGACCTGGAACAACACAGCCAGTTAGGCCCGGAGAACACAGCCAAGGCAACACAGCAGACCATCTCCCTCTGTTAGGGGGGCACTGTGTTAGGGATAGACCATCTCCCTCTGTTAGGGTGGCACTGTGTTATGTATAGACCATCTCCCTCTGTTAGGGTGGCACTGTGTTATGTATAGACCATCTCCCTCTGTTAGGGTGGCACTGTGTTATGTATAGACCATCTCCCTCTGTTAGGGTGGCACTGTGTTATGTATAGACCATCTCCCTCTGTTAGGGTGGCACTGTGTTGAAATATACCTGCCTGGCAGACACCAGACGCCTAATTGTAATACAGTACAGGCTGTGTATACATCATGTATCCAAAATGACACCCTATTTCCTACATAGGGCCCTGGTCAAATGTAGTGCACTTTATAGGGAATAGGGTGCTGTTTGGGACAAACCCAATGTTTTAAATCAGGAAGGCTGGAGGAAGCAGACCTGGTAGCATAGGGAAGGCCGGAGGACGATGACCTGGTAGCATAAGGAAGGCCGGAGGACGATGACCTGGTAGCATAAGGAAGACTGGAGGAAGCAGACCTGGTAGCATAGGGAAGGCCGGAGGACGATGACCTGGTAGCATAAGGAAGACTGGAGGAAGCAGACCTGGTAGCATAGGGAAGGCCGGAGGACGATGACCTGGTAGCATAAAGAAGGCTGGAGGAAGCAGACCTGGTAGCATAAGGAAGGCTGGAGGAAGCAGACCTGGTAGCATAAGGAAGGCTGGAGGAAGCAGACCTGGTAGCATAAGGCAGGCTGGAGGAAGCAGACCTGGTAGCATAAGGAAGGCTGGAGGAAGCAGACCTGGTAGCCAAAGGAAGCCCAGACGGAAGCAGACCTGGTAGCATAAGGAAGGCTGGAGGAAGCAGACCTGGTAGCATAGGGAAGGCCGGAGGACGATGACCTGGTAGCATAAGGAAGACTGGAGGAAGCAGACCTGGTAGCATAGGGAAGGCCGGAGGACGATGACCTGGTAGCATAAAGAAGGCTGGAGGAAGCAGACCTGGTAGCATAAGGAAGGCTGGAGGAAGCAGACCTGGTAGCATAAGGAAGGCTGGAGGAAGCAGACCTGGTAGCATAAGGAAGGCTGGAGGAAGCAGACCTGGTAGCATAAGGAAGGCTGGAGGAAGCAGACCTGGTAGCCAAAGGAAGCCCAGACGGAAGCAGACCTGGTAGCATAAGGAAGGCTGGAGGAAGCAGACCTGGTAGCATAAGGAAGTCTGGAGGAAGCAGACCTGGTAGCATAAGGAAGGCTGGAGGAATCAGACCTGGTAGCATAAGGAAGGCTGGAGGAAGCAGACCTGGTAGCATAAGGAAGGCTGGAGGAAGCAGACCTGGTAGCATAAGGAAGGCTGGAGGAAGCAGACCTGGTAGCATAAGGAAGGCTGGAGGAAGCAGACCTGGTAGCATAAGGAAGGCTGGAGGAAGCAGACCTGGTAGCATAAGGAAGGCTGGAGGAAGCAGACCTGGTAGCCAAAGGAAGCCCGGACGGAAGCAGACCTGGTAGCATAAGGAAGGCTGGAGGAAGCAGACCTGGTAGCATAAGCAAGGCTGGAGGAAGCAGACCTGGTAGCATAAGGAAGGCTGGAGGAAGCAGACCTGGTAGCCAAAGGAAACCCGGACGGAAGCAGACCTGGTAGCATAAGGAAGGCTGGAGGACGCAGACCTGGTAGCATAAGGAAGGCTGGAGGAAGCAGACCTCTACTTTTGGCTGAAACTTTAGCGATCTTCAAAGCACCTCAAAATCAATCCAATGGCAAACATTCTGTATAACGGGATCCTTCCTCCCCTCTCCCTCTCCTCTCTTCTTCTCCTCTCTCCTCTCCCCATCTCTCCTCCTCTCCTCCTCTCCCCCTTTCCCTCTCTCCTCCTCTCCTCCTCTCCCCCTCTCTCCTCTTCTCTCCCTCTCCCTCTCCCTCTTTCCTCCACTCCCCCTCTCCCTCTCTCCTCCTCTCCTCCTCTCCCCCTCTCTCCTCTTCTCTCCCTCTCCCTCTTTCCTCCACTCCCCCTCTCTCCCTCTCTCTTCCTCTCCCCTCTCTCCTGTTCTCTCCTGTTCTCCTCTCCTCATCTCCGCTCTCTCCTCCTCTCCCCCCCTCTCCCTCTCTCCCCTCTCTCTTCATCTCTCTTCCTCTCTCCCCCTCTCTCCTGTTCTCATCTCCTCCTCTCTCCTGTTCCACCTCTCCTCATCTCCCCCCTCTCCCCTCTCTCCCCCCTCTCCTCCTCTCTCCTCCTTTCCCCCTCTCCCCTCTCTCCCCCTCTCCTCTTCTCCCCCTCTCCTCCTCTCCCTCTCTCCCCCTCTCCTTCTCTCCCCCTCTCCTCTTCTCCCCCTCTCCCTCTCTCTCCCCTCTCCCTTCTCTCTTCCTCTCCCCATCTCTCCTGTTCCCCTCTCCACCCTCTCCCCTCTCCCATCTCTCCCCTCTCCTCTTCTCCCCCTCTCCTCTCCTCCCCCTCTCCCCTCTCTCCCCCTCTCCTCTTCTCCCCCTCTCCTCCTCTCCCCCTCTCCCCTCTCCTTCTCTCCCCCTCTCCATCTCTCCCCCTCTCTCTCCCCTCTCCCTCTCTCTCCCCCTCTCCCCTCTCTTTCCCTCTCTCCCCTCTACTCTTCTCTTCTTCTCCCCCTCTCCTCCTCTCCCTCTCTCCCCCTCTCCCCTCTCCCCTCTCCCTTCTCTCTTCCTCTCCCCTCTCTCCTCCTCTCTCCTCTTCTCCTCATCACCACTCCACTCCAAGAATCTAACTGGGGTTTCTCTCCTCTTCTCCCCCTCTCCTTCTCTCCCCCTCTCCCCTCTCCCTTCTCTCTTCTCTCTTCCACTCCCCTCTCTCCTCCTCTCTCCTGTTCTCCTCATCTTCACTCCACTCCAGGAATCTAACTGAGGTTTCTCTCCTCTTCTCCCCCTCTCCTTCTCTCCCCCTCTCCCCTCTCCCCTCTCCCTTCTCTCTTCTCTCTTCCTCTCCCATCTCTCCTCCTCTCTCCTGTTCTCCTCATCTTCACTCCACTCCAGGAATCTAACTGAGGTTTCTCTCCTCTTCTCCCCCTCTCCTTCTCTCCCCCTCTCCCCTCTCCCCTCTCCCTTCTCTCTTCTCTCTTCCTCTCCCCATCTCTCCTGTTCTCCTCATCTTCACTCCACTCCAGGAATCTAACTGAGGTTTCTCTCCTCTTCTCCCCCTCTCCTTCTCTCCCCCTCTCCCCTCTCCCTTCTCTCTTCCACTCCCCTCTCTCCACCTCTCTCCTGTTCTCCTCATCTTCACTCCACTCCAGGAATCTAACTGAGGTTTCTCTCCTCTTCTCCCCCTCTCCTTCTCTCCCCCTCTCCCCTCTCCCTTCTCTCTTCTCTCTTCCTCTCCCCTCTCTCCTCCTCTCTCCTGTTCTCCTCATCTTCACTCCAATCCAGGAATCTAACTGAGGTTTCTCTCCTCTTCTCCCCCTCTCCTTCTCTCCCCCTCTCCCCTCTCCCCTCTCCCTTCTCTCTTCTCTCTTCCTCTCCCCTCTCTCCTCCTCTCTCCTGTTCTCCTCATCTTCACTCCACTCCAGGAATCTAACTGAGGTTTCTCTCCTCTTCTCCCCCTCTCCTTCTCTCCCCCTCTCCCCTCTCCCTTCTCTCTTCTCTCTTCCTCTCCCCTCTCTCCTCCTCTCTCCTCATCTCCACTCCACTCCAGGAATCTAACTTGGGTTTCTCTCCTCCCTAAAGTATCTCCCCTTGACAGCCATAATGAACAGAACGACATTGGTCCAGTAGATAAGCTTCCATAATTACCATAGAGTTCAATGAGGAATAGAAGCGTGAAAATTGGCACACTTGTATCATTTTTCACGTTGACCATAAAACTGATATAATGCCATTTCAGCAATTCCCCGGGTTCGGTCTGTAGCGTTCCCTATAGGTCAATGGTGAATTGTATTGACGTTTCGCATCATGGCTTCCACTGTGTTGGATCCACATGGCCCCAACAGCGCTCAGCATGTTGGTATTAGTTTTGGGTTTCAACCAACAACCGTATGGTTTTTGTTTTATCCTTTTATGATCGTAACAATGATGGGAAAAAAAAACATCAGAAATGTATATTTTCACTTTCAAAGTGCTGTATTATAACTATAAAGTTTTCATTTAACACTTTAAAAAAAAAGTGATTTGTTTCCCTGAAGTCTACTGTTTTTAATGGTATATAATGTATATAATAAACTGACTGAACAAAACATTAGGAACACCTGCTCTATATATATTTACATATACTACCATTCAAATGTTTGAGGTCACTTAGAAATGTCCATCTTTTTTAAAGAAAAGCAAATTTTTTTGTCCATGGAAATAACATCTGATTGTTTAATGGAATATCTACATAGGAGTACAGAGGCCCATTATCAGCAACCATCACTCCTGTGTTCCAATGGCACGTTGTGTTAGCTAATCCAAGTTCAACATTTTAAAGGGCTAATTGATCATTAGAAAACTAATTTGCAACTATGTTAGCACAGCTGAAAACTGTTGTTCTGATTAACTTAGGGATCAGTGTCCCGTCAACGGGACAGTTGTAAATCACGCAGCGCCTTGTGTCACCATAAGATTCTAGAGAAACAACAAATGTTGGTACATATAAGTGTCTTATATCGGCTGAAAGCTTAAATTCTTGTTAATGTACTGTCCAATTTCTAGTAGTTATTAATGAGAAAAAATAACATTGAGGAGAGCCCCAAACAACAAAACACTTATTGGTTTGAATAAATTCCCCTCTGAAGGTGAAATGTGTACTTACATTCTGAAATCTTGCTCTGATTTATAATCCAAAGGGTCCCAGAGATAACATGAAGTGTCCTTGCGTTAGATAAAATCATTTTTCATATCCTAAAAAGGTCCATGTAGCATGCACGATCGATTTGGTATTTCCACTCGTTCAATTAAATGAACAAAGAAAGGAATCTGTGAAAAATCTCACCCTAAACTTTGTTTCAACCAGTCAAATTGTGCTCGTATTTATTCCTCAGCGATCCTAGAACGTAACCAGACTTCACTACATCATTAGGTGTGTAGTATATCCTATAGGACACCGTATCAGAGATCCTAGAACGTAACCAGACTTCACTACATCATTAGGGGTGTAGTATATCCTATAGGACACCATATCAGAGATCCTAGAACGTAACCAGACTTCACTACATCATTAGGGGTGTAGTATATCCTATAGGACACCATATCAGAGATCCTACAACGTAACCCGACTTCACTACATCATTAGGGGTGTAGTATATCCTATAGGACACCATATCAGAGACTTCAGACTTCACTACATCATTAGGGGTGTAGTATATCCTATAGGACACCATATCAGAGATCCTAGAACGTAACCAGACTTCACTACATCATTAGGGGTGTAGTATATCCTATAGGACACCGTATCAGAGATCCTAGAACGTAACCAGACTTCACTACATCATTAGGGGTGTAGTATATCCTATAGGACACCGTATCAGAGATCCTAGAACGTAACCAGACTTCACTACATCATTAGGGACTTCACTACATCATTAGGGGTGTAGTATATCCTATAGGACACCTATAGGACACCGTATCAGAGATCCTAGAACGTAACCAGACTTCACTACATCATTAGGGGTGTAGTATATCCTATAGGACACCGTATCAGAGATCCTAGAACGTAACCAGACTTCACTACATCATTAGGGGTGTAGTATAGGACACCATATCAGAGATCCTAGACGTAACCGACTTCACTACATCATTAGGGGTGTAGTATCCTATAGGACACCATATCAGAGATCCTAGAACGTAACCCGACTTCACTACATCATTAGGGGTGTAGTATATCCTATAGGACAGTATCAGAGATCCTATAACCCGACTTCACACATCATTAGGGGTGTAGTATAGGACACCATATCAGAGATCCTAGAACGTAACCAGACTTCACTACATCATTAGGGGTGTAGTATATCCTATAGGACACCATATCAGAGATCCTAGACAATCAGAGATCCTAGAACCCGACTTCACTACATCATTAGGGGTGTAGTATATCCTATAGGACGCCAGAAGGGGTCCTTCTGTAGCTCAGTTGGTAGAGCATGGCGCTTGTAACGCCAGGGTAGTGGGTTCGATTCCCGGGACCACCCATACGTAGAATGTATGCACACATGACTGTAAGTCGCTTTGGATAAAAGCGTCTGCTAAATGGCATATATTATTATTATTATTATTATATATTATATTTGGTCAGAGAGCGATGCCTTCATGGCACGCCGATGACGTGGGTGGTTTTCACTTGAACGTTTCTAACTTTGTCAAATAAGCACCAATCGGGGTCAACCAAAGCTAGCTAGATAGCCAATGAGCTGGGATTTACGGGAGTATCCGGAAACACTGTATCTGTCGTAAAATGTATCTACTAACCTTGTAAGACAGCATGCCTTTTCATTTTGGACAAAAATTTATGAAGTTATGAAAACTGGTTGTTTTGCAAATGCTGATCTTATAATATGTCTACTAATACTGGAAAAGCTGAATCAAAGTCCATGTATACAGATTTTACGATATTCTTACAGAAAAATGTTATATGAATGCAAATGCCCAAACGTGACTTCACACTAAATGTCATATAGTTTGCTCATACTTCCAAGTTATCTGTCTGAGTCCTTGCACATACACTGCAGCCATCTTGTGGACCCCATCGGAATTACAACCGTGAGTGATGGCTAGAACTGGCACCTTTCTGCTGCATTTCGAAGATGGTGGTGTAAAATAAACGGTTGCTTTTTTCTTTATTTCCTTCTACCAGATCTATTATGTTATATTCTCCTACATTCAATTCACATTTCCACAAACTTCAAAGTGTTTTCTTTCAAATGGTACCAATACTATGCATATCCTTGCTTCAGGGCCTGAGCTACAGGCAGTTAGATTTGGGTATGTCATTTAGGCGAAAAACATTTTTAAAAGGGGGCTATCCCTATAAAACTGGTCTTCTTTAGATTTGTTGAGTAACTGGAGCATCAGCATTTGTGGGTTCGATTAGACTCAAAATGGCCAGAAACAAAGTACTTTCTTCAAAAACTCATCAGTCTATTCTTGTTCTTAAAAATGAAGGCTATTCCATGTGAGAAATTGCCAAGAAACTGAAGATCTCCTACAACACTGTGTACTACTCCCTTCACAGAACAGCGCAAACTGGCTCTAACCAGAAAAGAAAGAGGAAAGGGAGGCCCCAATTAGTCAGTCAACCAGTCAATCAGTTAATCAGTCAACCAGTCAGTCAACCAGTCAGTCAAACAGTCAATCAGTTAATCAGTCAACCAGTCAGTCAACCAGTTAATCAGTCAACCAGTCAGTCAAACAGTCAATCAGTTAATCAGTCAACCAGTCAGTCAACCAGTTAATCAGTCAACCAGTCAGTCAACCAGTCAGTCAATCAGTCAACCAGTTAACCAATCAGTCAACCAGTCAGTCAACCAGACAGTCAACCAGTCAGTCAACCAACCAGTCAACCAGTCAGTCAACCAGTTAACCAATCAGTCAACCAGTCAGTCAACCAGTCAGTCAACCAGTCTGGTCTGATGAATCCAAGATTTGGCCTGAATGCTAAGCATCACGTCTGGAGGAAACCTGGCACCATCCCTACGGTGAAGCATGGTGGTGGCAGCATCATGCTGTGAGGATGTTTTTCAGTGGCAGGGACTGGGAGACTAGTCAGGATCAAGGGAAAAATGAACGGAGCAAAGTACAGAGATCCTTGATGAAAACCTGCTCCAGAGCGCTCAGAACTTCAGACTGTGGGCGAAGGTTCACCTTCCAACAGGACAACGACCCTAAGCACACAGCCAAGACAACACAGGAGTGGCTTCGGGACAAGTCTCTGAATGTCCTTGAGTTGCCCAGCCAGAGCCTGGACTTGAACCCGATCGAACATCTCTGAAGAGACCTGAAAATAGCTGTGCAGCGACGCTCCTCATCCAACCTGACAGAGCTTCAGAGGATCTGCAGAGAAGAACGGAAGAAACTTCCCAAATACAGGTTTACCAAGCTTGTAGCATTGGTTCCAAGATGAAATCCTTGTTTCTATGGTCCACAGGACCTTTCTTATTTCACTGACACCTGCTGCCATCTGCCAGTGTCACCCATCAGCCCAGCGAAGTCCAGATAACACACATAGCAATGACCCCACAGTGAGTCTGATGTACTGCCAGTGCAAAGGAAGAGTATAAAGCCTGGACATACAGTATGCCACATTCAGAAGACAAAGAAGACAAAGTCTACAGTGATGAAAAGACAGAATGTTATCCTTACATATTTAGGAGACAGTGAGAACTCAACTTTCAATGCAATGTCCAAAATAAAGAGCTTTTGATGCCACTGAGGACCTGGAGATGGAGAGCCATAGAGGTCTGGATTAACAGACTGAGAGCCATAGAGGTCTGGATTAACAGACTGAGAGCCATAGATGTCTGGTTTAACAGACTGAGAGCCATAGAGGTCTGGATTAACAGACTGAGAGCCATAGATGTCTGGTTTAACAGACTGAGAGCCATAGAGGTCTGGATTAACAGACTGAGAGCCATAGAGGTCTGGATTAACAGACTGAGAGCCATAGAGGTCTGGATTAACAGACTGAGAGCCATAGAAGTCTGGTTTAACAGACTGAGAGCCATAGAAGTCTGCTTTAACAGATTGACATCATTAGAGGAGGTTTAACAGACTGACAGAGAGACAATGGGGGGAGGGATGGGTGCCTAGTGGTTAGGGTAGCCTAGTGGTTAGGGTAGCCTAGTGGTTAGAGCTTTCGACTAGTAACTAGTAAGGTTGGGGGAGGGATGGGTGCCTAGTGGTTAGGGTATCCTAGTGGTTAGAGCTTTCGACTAGTAACTAGTAAGGTTGGGGGAGGGATGGGTGCCTAGTGGTTAGGGTAGCCTTGTGGTTAGAGCTTTCGACTAGTAACTAGTAAGGTTGGGGGAGGGATGGGTGCCTAGTGGTTAGAGCTTTCGACTAGTAACTAGTAAGGTTGGGGGAGGGATGGGTGCACTAATGTTCCTTAAACACTGACAGATAAACACTTCAACAAATAAACAAACCCTTCCAGGAACCACGGGAACCACGGGAACCACGGGAACCACGGGAACCACACCTCACAATACAATCAGTCAAGGAGAGGATCCTGATTCTGTTAAGTCCCAGACACAATCTCAACTCTGTTAGAGGTTCAATCATCTGTTAAGTCCCAGACACAATCTCAACTCTCTCAGGGGTTCAACCTTCTGATAAGTCCCAGACACAATCTCATCTCTCTCAGGGGTTCAACCTTCTGATAAGTCCCAGACACAATCTCATCTCTCTCAGGGGTTCAACCTTCTGATAAGTCCCAGACACAATCTCAACTCTCTCAGGGGTTCAACCTTCTGATAAGTCCCAGACACAATCTCATCTCTCTCAGGAGTTCAACCTTCTGATAAGTCCCAGACACAATCTCATCTCTCTCAGGGGTTCAACCTTCTGATAAGTCCCAGACACAATCTCATCTCTCTCAGGGGTTCAACCTTCTGATAAGTCCCAGACACAATCTCATCTCTCTCAGGGGTTCAACCTTCTGATAAGTCCCAGACACAATCTCAACTCTCTCAGAGGAATATATACAGTTGAAGTCAGAAGTTTACATACACCTTAGAAAAATACATTTAAACTCCATTTTTCAAAAAATTCCCTGTCTTAGTTCGGTTAGGATCAACACTTCATTTTAAGAATGTGAAATGTCAGAATAATAGTAGAGAGAATGATATAATTCAGCTTTTATTTCTTTCATCACATTCCCAGTGTGTCAGAAGTTTACATACACTCAATTATTATTTTGTAGCATTGCCTTTAAATTGTTTAACTTGGGTCAAACATTTAGCCTTCCACAAGTTTCCCACATGAATTTGGGTGAATTTTGGCCGATTCCCCCTGACAGAGCTGGTGTAACTGAGTAAGGTTGTTGGCCTCCTTGCTCACACACTTTTTCAGTTCTGCCCACACATTTTCTATAGAATTGAGATCAGGGCTTTGTGATGGCCACTCCAATACCTTGACTTTGTCGTCCTTAAGCCATTTTGCCACAACTTTGGAAGTATGCTTGGGGTCATTGTCCATTTGGAAGACCCATTTGTGCCCAAGCTTTAACTTCCTGACTGATGTCTTGAGATGTTGCTTCAATATATCCACATAATTTTGCCTCCTCATGGTGCCATCTATTTTGTTTAGTGTGCCAGTCCCTCCTGCAGCAAAGCACCCCCACAACATGATGCTTCATGGTTGGGATGGTGTTCTTCAGCTTGCAAGCATACCCCTTTTCCTCCAAACATAACGATGGTCATTATGGCCAAACAATTATATTTTTGTTTCATCAGACTAGAGGACATTTCTCCAAAAAGTATGATCTTTGTCCCCATGTGCAGTTGCAAACCGTAGTCTGGCTTTTTTACGGTGGTTTTGGAGCAGTGGCTTCTTCCATGCTGAGCGGCCTTTCAGGTTATGTCGATAAAGGACTCGTTTTACTGTGGATATAGATACTTTTGTACCTGTTTCCTCCAG
>NC_068449.1:162500-205000 GCF_023373465.1 Oncorhynchus keta
AACTAGCAGTAGAAACCTCTATAAGGGGTCAGCAGCATGTTAACTAACAGTAGAAACCTCTATAAGGGGTCAGCAGCATGTTAACTAGCAGTAGAAACCTCTATAAGGGGTCAGCAGCATGTTAACTAGCAGTAGAAACCTCTATAAGGGGTCAGCAGCATGTTAACTAGCAGTAGAAACCTCTATAAGGGGTCAGCAGTATGTTAACTAGCAGTAGAAACCTCTATAAGGGGTCAGCAGTATGTTAACTAGCAGTAGAAACCTCTATAAGGGGTCAGCAGTATGTTAACTAGCAGTAGAAACCTCTATAAGGGGTCAGCAGCATGTTAACTAGCAGTAGAAACCTCTATAAGGGGTCAGCAGCATGTTAACTAGCAGTAGAAACCTCTATAAGGGGTCAGCAGTATGTTAACTAGCAGTAGAAACCTCTATAAGGGGTCAGCAGCATGTTAACTAGCAGTAGAAACCTCTATAAGGGGTCAGCAGTATGTTAACTACCAGTAGAAACCTCTATAAGGGGTCAGCAGTATGTTAACTAGCAGTAGAAACCTCTATAAGGGGTCAGCAGCATGTTAACTAGCAGTAGAAACCTCTATAAGGGGTCAGCAGCATGTTGTTAACTAGCAGTAGAAACCTCTATAAGGGGTCAGCAGTATGTTAACTAGCAGTAGAAACCTCTATAAGGGGTCAGCAGCATGTTAACTAGCAGTAGAAACCTCTATAAGGGGTCAGCAGTATGTTAACTAGCAGTAGAAACCTCTATAAGGGGTCAGCAGTATGTTAACTAGCAGTAGAAACCTCTATAAGGGGTCAGCAGCATGTTAACTAGCAGTAGAAACCTCTATAAGGGGTCAGCAGCATGTTAACTAGCAGTAGAAACCTCTATAAGGGGTCAGCAGCATGTTAACTAGCAGTAGAAACCTCTATAAGGGTCAGCAGTATGTTAACTAGCAGTAGAAACCTCTATAAGGGGTCAGCAGTATGTTAACTAGCAGTAGAAACCTCTATAAGGGGTCAGCAGCATGTTAACTAGCAGTAGAAACCTCTATAAGGGGTCAGCAGCATGTTAACTAGCAGTAGAAACCTCTATAAGGGGTCAGCAGTATGTTAACTAGCAGTAGAAACCTCTATAAGGGGTCAGCAGCATGTTAACTAGCAGTAGAAACCTCTATAAGGGGTCAGCAGCATGTTAACTAGCAGTAGAAACCTCTATAAGGGGTCAGCAGCATGTTAACTAGCAGTAGAAACCTCTATAAGGGGTCAGCAGCATGTTAACTAGCAGTAGAAACCTCTATAAGGGGTCAGCAGCATGTTAACTAGCAGTAGAAACCTCTATAAGGGGTCAGCAGTATGTTAACTAGCAGTAGAAACCTCTATAAGGGTCAGCAGCATGTTAACTAGCAGTAGAAACCTCTATAAGGGGTCAGCAGCATGTTAACTAGCAGTAGAAACCTCTATAAGGGGTCAGCAGCATGTTAACTAGCAGTAGAAACCTCTATAAGGGGTCAGCAGCATGTTAACTAGCAGTAGAAACCTCTATAAGGGGTCAGCAGCATGTTAACTAGCAGTAGAAACCTCTATAAGGGGTCAGCAGCATGTTAACTAGCAGTAGAAACCTCTATAAGGGGTCAGCAGTATGTTAACTAGCAGTAGAAACCTCTATAAGGGGTCAGCAGCATGTTAACTAGCAGTAGAAACCTCTATAAGGGGTCAGCAGCATGTTAACTAGCAGTAGAAACCTCTATAAGGGGTCAGCAGCATGTTAACTAGCAGTAGAAACCTCTATAAGGGGTCAGCAGCATGTTAACTAGCAGTAGAAACCTCTATAAGGGGTCAGCAGCATGTTAACTAGCAGTAGAAACCTCTATAAGGGGTCAGCAGTATGTTAACTAGCAGTAGAAACCTCTATAAGGGGTCAGCAGCATGTTAACTAGCAGTAGAAACCTCTATAAGGGGTCAGCAGCATGTTAACTAGCAGTAGAAACCTCTATAAGGGGTCAGCAGCATGTTAACTAGCAGTAGAAACCTCTATAAGGGGTCAGCAGCATGTTAACTAGCAGTAGAAACCTCTATAAGGGGTCAGCAGTATGTTAACTAGCAGTAGAAACCTCTATAAGGGGTCAGCAGTATGTTAACTAGCAGTAGAAACCTCTATAAGGGGTCAGCAGCATGTTAACTAGCAGTAGAAACCTCTATAAGGGGTCAGCAGCATGTTAACTAGCAGTAGAAACCTCTATAAGGGGTCAGCAGCATGTTAACTAACAGTAGAAACCTCTATAAGGGGTCAGCAGCATGTTAACTAGCAGTAGAAACCTCTATAAGGGGTCAGCAGCATGTTAACTAGCAGTAGAAACCTCTATAAGGGGTCAGCAGTATGTTAACTAGCAGTAGAAACCTCTATAAGGGGTCAGCAGCATGTTAACTAACAGTAGAAACCTCTATAAGGGGTCAGCAGCATGTTAACTAGCAGTAGAAACCTCTATAAGGGGTCAGCAGCATGTTAACTAGCAGTAGAAACCTCTATAAGGGGTCAGCAGTATGTTAACTAGCAGTAGAAACCTCTATAAGGGGTCAGCAGCATGTTAACTAGCAGTAGAAACCTCTATAAGGGGTCAGCAGCATGTTAACTAGCAGTAGAAACCTCTATAAGGGGTCAGCAGCATGTTAACTAGCAGTAGAAACCTCTATAAGGGGTCAGCAGCATGTTAACTAGCAGTAGAAACCTCTATAAGGGGTCAGCAGCATGTTAACTAGCAGTAGAAACCTCTATAAGGGGGGCATGCCAGTAGAAACCTCTATAAGGGGCAGCATGTTAACTAGCAGTAGAAACCTCTATAAGGGGTCAGCAGCATGTTAACTAGCAGTAGAAACCTCTATAAGGGGCCAGCAGCATGTTAACTAGCAGTAGAAACCTCTATAAGGGGTCAGCAGCATGTTAACTAGCAGTAGAAACCTCTATAAGGGGTCAGCAGTATGTTAACTAGCAGTAGAAACCTCTATAAGGGGCCAGCAGCATGTTAACTAGCAGTAGAAACCTCTATAAGGGGTCAGCAGCATGTTAACTAGCAGTAGAAACCTCTATAAGGGGCCAGCAGCATGTTAACTAGCAGTAGAAACCTCTATAAGGGGTCAGCAGCATGTTAACTAGCAGTAGAAACCTCTATAAGGGGTCAGTCAGCATGTTAACTAGCAGTAGAAACCTCTATAAGGGGTCAGCAGCATGTTAACTAGCAGTAGAAACCTCTATAAGGGGTCAGCAGCATGTTAACTAGCAGTAGAAACCTCTATAAGGGGTCAGCAGTATGTTAACTAGCAGTAGAAACCTCTATAAGGGGTCAGCAGTATGTTAACTAGCAGTAGAAACCTCTATAAGGGGTCAGCAGCATGTTGTTAACTAGCAGTAGAAACCTCTATAAGGGGTCAGCAGTATGTTAACTAACAGTAGAAACCTCTATAAGGGGTCAGCAGTATGTTAACTAGCAGTAGAAACCTCTATAAGGGGTCAGCAGTATGTTAACTAACAGTAGAAACCTCTATAAGGGGTCAGCAGCATGTTAACTAACAGTAGAAACCTCTATAAGGGGTCAGCAGCATGTTAACTAACAGTAGAAACCTCTAAAAGGGGTCAGCAGCATGTTAACTAGCAGTAGAAACCTCTATAAGGGGCCAGCAGCATGTTAACTAGCAGTAGAAACCTCTATAAGGGGTCAGCAGTATGTTAACTAACAGTAGAAACCTCTATAAGGGGTCAGCAGTATGTTAACTAGCAGTAGAAACCTCTATAAGGGTCAGCAGTATGTTAACTAGCAGTAGAAACCTCTATAAGGGTCAGCAGTATGTTAACTAGCAGTAGAAACCTCTATAAGGGGTCAGCAGTATGTTAACTAGCAGTAGAAACCTCTATAAGGGTCAGCAGTATGTTAACTAGCAGTAGAAACCTCTATAAGGGTCAGCAGTATGTTAACTAGCAGTAGAAACCTCTATAAGGGGTCAGCAGTATGTTAACTAGCAGTAGAAACCTCTATAAGGGGTCAGCAGCATGTTAACTAACAGTAGAAACCTCTATAAGGGGTCAGCAGTATGTTAACTAGCAGTAGAAACCTCTATAAGGGGTCAGCAGTATGTTAACTAGCAGTAGAAACCTCTATAAGGGGTCAGCAGTATGTTAACTAGCAGTAGAAACCTCTATAAGGGTCAGCAGTATGTTAACTAGCAGTAGAAACCTCTATAAGGGGTCAGCAGCATGTTAACTAACAGTAGAAACCTCTATAAGGGGTCAGCAGTATGTTGTTAACTAGCAGTAGAAACCTCTATAAGGGTCAGCAGCATGTTAACTAACAGTAGAAACCTCTATAAGGGGTCAGCAGTATGTTGTTAACTAGCAGTAGAAACCTCTATAAGGGTCAGCAGCATGTTAACTAGCAGTAGAAACCTCTATAAGGGGTAAGCAGCATGTTAACTACCAGTAGAAACCTCTATAAGGGGTCAGCAGTATGTTAACTAGCAGTAGAAACCTCTATAAGGGGTCAGCAGTATGTTAACTAGCAGTAGAAACCTCTATAAGGGGTCAGCAGTATGTTAACTAGCAGTAGAAACCTCTATAAGGGGTCAGCAGTATGTTAACTAGCAGTAGAAACCTCTATAAGGGGCCAGCAGCATGTTAACTAGCAGTAGAAACCTCTATAAGGGTCAGCAGTATGTTAACTAGCAGTAGAAACCTCTATAAGGGGTCAGCAGTATGTTAACTAGTTAACAGTAGAAACCTCTATAAGGGGTCAGCAGTATGTTAACTAGCAGTAGAAACCTCTATAAGGGGTCAGCAGTATGTTAACTAGCAGTAGAAACCTCTATAAGGGGTCAGCAGCATGTTAACTAGCAGTAGAAACCTCTATAAGGGGTCAGCAGTATGTTAACTAGCAGTAGAAACCTCTATAAGGGGTCAGCAGTATGTTAACTAGCAGTAGAAACCTCTATAAGGGGTCAGCAGCATGTTAACTAGCAGTAGAAACCTCTATAAGGGGTCAGCAGTATGTTAACTAGCAGTAGAAACCTCTATAAGGGGTCAGCAGTATGTTAACTAGCAGTAGAAACCTCTATAAGGGGTCAGCAGTATGTTAACTAGCAGTAGAAACCTCTATAAGGGGTCAGCAGTATGTTAACTAGCAGTAGAAACCTCTATAAGGGGTCAGCAGTATGTTAACTAGCAGTAGAAACCTCTATAAGGGGTCAGTATGTTAAGCAGTAGGGGTCAGCAGTATGTTAACTAGCAGTAGAAACCTCTATAAGGGGTCAGCAGTATGTTAACTAGCAGTAGAAACCTCTATAAGGGGTCAGCAGTATGTTAACTAGCAGTAGAAACCTCTATAAGGGGTCAGCAGTATGTTAACTAGCAGTAGAAACCTCTATAAGGGGTCAGCAGCATGTTAACTAACAGTAGAAACCTCTATAAGGGGTCAGCAGTATGTTAACTAGCAGTAGAAACCTCTATAAGGGGTCAGCAGTATGTTAACTAGCAGTAGAAACCTCTATAAGGGGTCAGCAGCATGTTAACTAGCAGTAGAAACCTCTATAAGGGGTCAGCAGTATGTTAACTAGCAGTAGAAACCTCTATAAGGGGTCAGCAGTATGTTAACTAGCAGTAGAAACCTCTATAAGGGGTCAGCAGCATGTTAACTAGCAGTAGAAACCTCTATAAGGGGTCAGCAGTATGTTAACTAGCAGTAGAAACCTCTATAAGGGGTCAGCAGTATGTTAACTAACAGTAGAAACCTCTATAAGGGTCAGCAGTATGTTAACTAGCAGTAGAAACCTCTATAAGGGGTCAGCAGTATGTTAACTAGCAGTAGAAACCTCTATAAGGGGCCAGCAGCATGTTAACTAGCAGTAGAAACCTCTATAAGGGTCAGCAGTATGTTAACTAGCAGTAGAAACCTCTATAAGGGGTCAGCAGTATGTTAACTAGCAGTAGAAACCTCTATAAGGGGTCAGCAGTATGTTAACTAGCAGTAGAAACCTCTATAAGGGGTCAGCAGCATGTTAACTAGCAGTAGAAACCTCTATAAGGGGTCAGCAGTATGTTAACTAGCAGTAGAAACCTCTATAAGGGGTCAGCAGTATGTTAACTAGCAGTAGAAACCTCTATAAGGGGTCAGCAGTATGTTAACTAGCAGTAGAAACCTCTATAAGGGGTCAGCAGCATGTTAACTAGCAGTAGAAACCTCTATAAGGGGTCAGCAGTATGTTAACTAGCAGTAGAAACCTCTATAAGGGGTCAGCAGTATGTTAACTAGCAGTAGAAACCTCTATAAGGGGTCAGCAGCATGTTAACTAGCAGTAGAAACCTCTATAAGGGGTCAGCAGTATGTTAACTAGCAGTAGAAACCTCTATAAGGGGTCAGCAGTATGTTAACTAGCAGTAGAAACCTCTATAAGGGGTCAGCAGCATGTTAACTAGCAGTAGAAACCTCTATAAGGGGTCAGCAGCATGTTGTTAACTAGCAGTAGAAACCTCTATAAGGGTCAGCAGCATGTTAACTAGCAGTAGAAACCTCTATAAGGGGTCAGCAGTATGTTAACTAGCAGTAGAAACCTCTATAAGGGGCCAGCAGCATGTTAACTAGCAGTAGAAACCTCTATAAGGGTCAGCAGTATGTTAACTAGCAGTAGAAACCTCTATAAGGGGTCAGCAGCATGTTAACTAGCAGTAGAAACCTCTATAAGGGGTCAGCAGTATGTTAACTAGCAGTAGAAACCTCTATAAGGGGTCAGCAGTATGTTAACTAGCAGTAGAAACCTCTATAAGGGGTCAGCAGTATGTTAACTAGCAGTAGAAACCTCTATAAGGGGTCAGCAGTATGTTAACTAGCAGTAGAAACCTCTATAAGGGGTCAGCAGCATGTTAACTAGCAGTAGAAACCTCTATAAGGGGTCAGCAGTATGTTAACTAGCAGTAGAAACCTCTATAAGGGGTCAGCAGTATGTTAACTAGCAGTAGAAACCTCTATAAGGGGTCAGCAGCATGTTAACTAGCAGTAGAAACCTCTATAAGGGGTCAGCAGTATGTTAACTAGCAGTAGAAACCTCTATAAGGGGTCAGCAGTATGTTAACTAGCAGTAGAAACCTCTATAAGGGGTCAGCAGTATGTTAACTAGCAGTAGAAACCTCTATAAGGGGTCAGCAGCATGTTAACTAGCAGTAGAAACCTCTATAAGGGTCAGCAGCATGTTAACTAGCAGTAGAAACCTCTATAAGGGGTCAGCAGCATGTTAACTAGCAGTAGAAACCTCTATAAGGGGTCAGCAGTATGTTAACTAGCAGTAGAAACCTCTATAAGGGGTCAGCAGCATGTTAACTAGCAGTAGAAACCTCTATAAGGGTCAGCAGTATGTTAACTAGCAGTAGAAACCTCTATAAGGGGTCAGCAGTATGTTAACTAGCAGTAGAAACCTCTATAAGGGGTCAGCAGTATGTTAACTAGCAGTAGAAACCTCTATAAGGGGTCAGCAGTATGTTAACTAGCAGTAGAAACCTCTATAAGGGGTCAGCAGCATGTTAACTAGCAGTAGAAACCTCTATAAGGGGTCAGCAGTATGTTAACTAGCAGTAGAAACCCCTATAAGGGGTCAGCAGTATGTTAACTAACAGTAGAAACCTCTATAAGGGGTCATGTTAACTAGCAGTAGTATAAGGGGTCAGCAGCATGTTAACTAGCAGTAGAAACCTCTATAAGGGGTCAGCAGTATGTTAACTAACAGTAGAAACCTCTATAAGGGCTCAGCAGTATGTTAACTAGCAGTAGAAACCTCTATAAGGGGTCAGCAGCATGTTAACTAGCAGTAGAAACCTCTATAAGGGGTCAGCAGCATGTTAACTAGCAGTAGAAACCTCTATAAGGGGTCAGCAGCATGTTAACTAGCAGTAGAAACCTCTATAAGGGGTCAGCAGTATGTTAACTAGCAGTAGAAACCTCTATAAGGGGTCAGCAGCATGTTAACTAGCAGTAGAAACCTCTATAAGGGGTCAGCAGCATGTTAACTAGCAGTAGAAACCTCTATAAGGGGTCAGCAGCATGTTAACTAGCAGTAGAAACCTCTATAAGGGGTCAGCAGTATGTTAACTAGCAGTAGAAACCTCTATAAGGGGTCAGCAGTATGTTAACTAGCAGTAGAAACCTCTATAAGGGGTCAGCAGTATGTTAACTAGCAGTAGAAACCTCTATAAGGGGTCAGCAGTATGTTAACTAGCAGTAGAAACCTCTATAAGGGCTCAGCAGCATGTTAACTAGCAGTAGAAACCTCTATAAGGGGTCAGCAGTATGTTGTTAACTAGCAGTAGAAACCTCTATAAGGGGCCAGCAGCATGTTAACTAGCAGTAGAAACCTCTATAAGGGGTCAGCAGCATGTTAACTAGCAGTAGAAACCTCTATAAGGGGTCAGCAGTATGTTAACTAGCAGTAGAAACCTCTATAAGGGTCAGCAGTATGTTAACTAGCAGTAGAAACCTCTATAAGGGGTCAGCAGTATGTTAACTAGCAGTAGAAACCTCTATAAGGGGTCAGCAGTATGTTAACTAGCAGTAGAAACCTCTATAAGGGGTCAGCAGTATGTTAACTAGCAGTAGAAACCTCTATAAGGGTCAGCAGTATGTTAACTAGCAGTAGAAACCTCTATAAGGGGTCAGCAGTATGTTAACTAGCAGTAGAAACCTCTATAAGGGGTCAGCAGTATGTTAACTAGCAGTAGAAACCTCTATAAGGGGTCAGCAGTATGTTAACTAGCAGTAGAAACCTCTATAAGGGGTCAGCAGTATGTTAACTAGCAGTAGAAACCTCTATAAGGGGTCAGCAGTATGTTGTTAACTAGCAGTAGAAACCTCTATAAGGGGTCAGCAGTATGTTGTTAACTAGCAGTAGAAACCTCTATAAGGGGTCAGCAGTATGTTAACTAGCAGTAGAAACCTCTATAAGGGGTCAGCAGTATGTTAACTAGCAGTAGAAACCTCTATAAGGGGTCAGCAGTATGTTGTTAACTAGCAGTAGAAACCTCTATAAGGGGTCAGCAGTATGTTAACTAGCAGTAGAAACCTCTATAAGGGGCCAGCAGCATGTTAACTAGCAGTAGAAACCTCTATAAGGGTCAGCAGCATGTTGTTAACTAGCAGTAGAAACCTCTATAAGGGGTCAGCAGTATGTTAACTAGCAGTAGAAACCTCTATAAGGGGTCAGCAGCATGTTAACTAGCAGTAGAAACCTCTATAAGGGGCCAGCAGCATGTTAACTAGCAGTAGAAACCTCTATAAGGGTCAGCAGCATGTTGTTAACTAGCAGTAGAAACCTCTATAAGGGTCAGCAGCATGTTGTTAACTAGCAGTAGAAACCTCTATAAGGGTCAGCAGCATGTTGTTAACTAGCAGTAGAAACCTCTATAAGGGTCAGCAGCATGTTGTTAACTAGCAGTAGAAACCTCTATAAGGGGTCAGCAGCATGTTAACTAGCAGTAGAAACCTCTAAAAGGGGTCAGCAGTATGTTAACTAGCAGTAGAAACCTCTATAAGGGGTCAGCAGCATGTTAACTAGCAGTAGAAACCTCTATAAGGGGTCAGCAGTATGTTAACTAGCAGTAGAAACCTCTATAAGGGGTCAGCAGTATGTTAACTAGCAGTAGAAACCCCTATAAGGGGTCAGCAGCATGTTAACTAGCAGTAGAAACCTCTATAAGGGGTCAGCAGTATGTTAACTAGCAGTAGAAACCTCTATAAGGGGTCAGCAGTATGTTAACTAGCAGTAGAAACCTCTATAAGGGGTCAGCAGTATGTTAACTAGCAGTAGAAACCTCTATAAGGGTCAGCAGTATGTTAACTAGCAGTAGAAACCTCTATAAGGGGTCAGCAGCATGTTAACTAGCAGTAGAAACCTCTATAAGGGGTCAGCAGTATGTTAACTAGCAGTAGAAACCTCTATAAGGGGTCAGCAGTATGTTAACTAGCAGTAGAAACCTCTATAAGGGGTCAGCAGCATGTTAACTAGCAGTAGAAACCTCTATAAGGGGTCAGCAGTATGTTAACTAGCAGTAGAAACCTCTATAAGGGGTCAGCAGCATGTTAACTAGCAGTAGAAACCTCTATAAGGGGTCAGCAGTATGTTAACTAGCAGTAGAAACCTCTATATCAGCAGCATGTTAACTAGGGTCTATAAGGGGTCAGCAGTATGTTAACTAGCAGTAGAAACCTCTATAAGGGGTCAGCAGTATGTTAACTAGCAGTAGACACCTCTATAAGGGGTCAGCAGCATGTTAACTAGCAGTAGAAACCTCTATAAGGGGTCAGCAGCATGTTAACTAGCAGTAGAAACCTCTATAAGGGGTCAGCAGTATGTTAACTAGCAGTAGAAACCTCTATAAGGGGTCAGCAGCATGTTAACTAGCAGTAGAAACCTCTATAAGGGGTCAGCAGCATGTTAACTAGCAGTAGAAACCTCTATAAGGGTCAGCAGCATGTTAACTAGCAGTAGAAACCTCTATAAGGGGTCAGCAGCATGTTAACTAGCAGTAGAAACCTCTATAAGGGGTCAGCAGCATGTTAACTAGCAGTAGAAACCTCTATAAGGGGTCAGCAGTATGTTGTTAACTAGCAGTAGAAACCTCTATAAGGGGTCAGCAGCATGTTAACTAGCAGTAGAAACCTCTATAAGGGTCAGCAGTATGTTAACTAGCAGTAGAAACCTCTATAAGGGGTCAGCAGTATGTTAACTAGCAGTAGAAACCTCTATAAGGGTCAGCAGTATGTTAACTAGCAGTAGAAACCTCTATAAGGGGTCAGCAGTATGTTAACTAGCAGTAGAAACCTCTATAAGGGGTCAGCAGTATGTTAACTAGCAGTAGAAACCTCTATAAGGGGTCAGCAGTATGTTAACTAGCAGTAGAAACCTCTATAAGGGGTCAGCAGTATGTTAACTAGCAGTAGAAACCTCTATAAGGGGTCAGCAGTATGTTAACTAGCAGTAGAAACCTCTATAAGGGGTCAGCAGTATGTTAACTAGCAGTAGAAACCTCTATAAGGGGCCAGCAGCATGTTAACTAGCAGTAGAAACCTCTATAAGGGTCAGCAGCATGTTGTTAACTAGCAGTAGAAACCTCTATAAGGGGTCAGCAGTATGTTAACTAGCAGTAGAAACCTCTATAAGGGGTCAGCAGCATGTTAACTAGCAGTAGAAACCTCATGTTAACTAGCAGTAGGGGTCAGCAGCATGTTGTTAACTAGCAGTAGAAACCTCTATAAGGGTCAGCAGCATATGTTAACTAGCAGTAGAAACCTCTATAAGGGTCAGCAGCATGTTAACTAGCAGTAGAAACCTCTATAAGGGTCAGCAGCATATGTTAACTAGCAGTAGAAACCTCTATAAGGGGTCAGCAGCATGTTAACTAGCAGTAGAAACCTCTATAAGGGGTCAGCAGCATGTTAACTAGCAGTAGAAACCTCTATAAGGGGTCAGCAGTATGTTAACTAGCAGTAGAAACCTCTATAAGGGGTCAGCAGTATGTTAACTAGCAGTAGAAACCTCTATAAGGGTCAGCAGTATGTTAACTAGCAGTAGAAACCTCTATAAGGGGTCAGCAGTATGTTAACTAGCAGTAGAAACCTCTATAAGGGGTCAGCAGTATGTTAACTAGCAGAAACCTCTATAAGGGGTCAGCAGTATGTTAACTAGCAGTAGAAACCTCTATAAGGGTCAGCAGTATGTTAACTAGCAGTAGAAACCTCTATAAGGGGTCAGCAGTATGTTAACTAGCAGTAGAAACCTCTATAAGGGGTCAGCAGTATGTTAACTAGCAGTAGAAACCTCTATAAGGGGTCAGCAGTATGTTAACTAGCAGTAGAAACCTCTATAAGGGGTCAGCAGCATGTTAACTAGCAGTAGAAACCTCTATAAGGGGTCAGCAGTATGTTAACTAGCAGTAGAAACCTCTATAAGGGGTCAGCAGTATGTTAACTAGCAGTAGAAACCTCTATAAGGGGTCAGCAGTATGTTAACTAGCAGTAGAAACCTCTATAAGGGGTCAGCAGCATGTTAACTAGCAGTAGAAACCTCTATAAGGGGTCAGCAGTATGTTAACTAGCAGTAGAAACCTCTATAAGGGGTCAGCAGTATGTTAACTAGCAGTAGAAACCTCTATAAGGGGTCAGCAGTATGTTAACTAGCAGTAGAAACCTCTATAAGGGGTCAGCAGTATGTTAACTAGCAGTAGAAACCTCTATAAGGGGTCAGCAGTATGTTAACTAGCAGTAGAAACCTCTATAAGGGGTCAGCAGTATGTTAACTAGCAGTAGAAACCTCTATAAGGGGTCAGCAGCATGTTAACTAGCAGTAGAAACCTCTATAAGGGGTCAGCAGTATGTTAACTAGCAGTAGAAACCTCTATAAGGGGTCAGCAGCATGTTAACTAGCAGTAGAAACCTCTATAAGGGGTCAGCAGCATGTTAACTAGCAGTAGAAACCTCTATAAGGGGTCAGCAGTATGTTAACTAGCAGTAGAAACCTCTATAAGGGGTCAGCAGCATGTTAACTAGCAGTAGAAACCTCTATAAGGGTCAGCAGTATGTTAACTAGCAGTAGAAACCTCTATAAGGGGTCAGCAGTATGTTAACTAGCAGTAGAAACCTCTATAAGGGGTCAGCAGTATGTTGTTAACTAGCAGTAGAAACCTCTATAAGGGGTCAGCAGCATGTTAACTAACAGTAGAAACCTCTATAAGGGGTCAGCAGCATGTTAACTAGCAGTAGAAACCTCTATAAGGGGTCAGCAGCATGTTGTTAACTAGCAGTAGAAACCTCTATAAGGGGTCAGCAGTATGTTAACTAGCAGTAGAAACCTCTATAAGGGGTCAGCAGCATGTTAACTAGCAGTAGAAACCTCTATAAGGGGTCAGCAGCATGTTAACTAGCAGTAGAAACCTCTATAAGGGGTCAGCAGTATGTTAACTAGCAGTAGAAACCTCTATAAGGGGTCAGCAGCATGTTAACTAACAGTAGAAACCTCTATAAGGGGTCAGCAGTATGTTGTTAACTAGCAGTAGAAACCTCTATAAGGGGTCAGCAGTATGTTAACTAGCAGTAGAAACCTCTATAAGGGGTCAGCAGCATGTTAACTAGCAGTAGAAACCTCTATAAGGGGTCAGCAGTATGTTAACTAACAGTAGAAACCTCTATAAGGGGTCAGCAGCATGTTAACTAGAAGTAGAAACCTCTATAAGGGGTCAGCAGTATGTTAACTAACAGTAGAAACCTCTATAAGGGCTCAGCAGTATGTTAACTAGCAGTAGAAACCTCTATAAGGGGTCAGCAGTATGTTAACTAGCAGTAGAAACCTCTATAAGGGGTCAGCATCATGTTAACTAGCAGTAGAAACCTCTATAAGGGGTCAGCAGCATGTTGTTAACTAGCAGTAGAAACCTCTATAAGGGGTCAGCAGTATGTTAACTAACAGTAGAAACCTCTATAAGGGGTCAGCAGCATGTTAACTAGCAGTAGAAACCTCTATAAGGGTCAGCAGTATGTTAACTAGCAGTAGAAACCTCTATAAGGGGTCAGCAGTATGTTAACTAGCAGTAGAAACCTCTATAAGGGGTCAGCAGTATGTTAACTAGCAGTAGAAACCTCTATAAGGGTCAGCAGCATGTTAACTAGCAGTAGAAACCTCTATAAGGGGTCAGCAGTATGTTAACTAGCAGTAGAAACCTCTATAAGGGGTCAGCAGTATGTTAACTAACAGTAGAAACCTCTATAAGGGGTCAGCAGTATGTTAACTAACAGTAGAAACCTCTATAAGGGGTCAGCAGTATGTTAACTAGCAGTAGAAACCTCTATAAGGGGTCAGCAGTATGTTAACTAGCAGTAGAAACCTCTATAAGGGTCAGCAGTATGTTGTTAATTGGAAAGTGGAAAAGGTGCTGGACGGAGTTTCACACAGAAGGTGTGAAGTTTGTGTGCCACTCACAGCAGGGGGTGGATGTTAGCTCATAAGTTTGTGTGTGTGTGTGTGTGTGTGTGTGTGTGTGTGTGTGTGTGTGTGTGTGTGTGTGTGTGTGTGTGTGTGTGTGTGTGTGTGTGTGTGTGTGTGTGTGTGTGTGTGTGTGTGACCAGACAGCAGTGGGCTACAAACATGGAAGAATGAAGCTTGCCCCTTTTTCTGACAAATTCTTTCAAACGGTAACCCGTGGTGTTTTCTGGCTATGGTAACCAGTGGTGTTTTCTGGCTATGGTAACCAGTGGTGTTTTCTGGCTATGGTAACCAGTGGTGTTTTCTGGCTATGGTAACCAGTGGTGTTTTCTGGCTATGGTAACCAGTGGTGTTTTCTGTCTGTGGTAACCAGTGGTGTTTTCTGTCTGTGGTAACCAGTGGTGTTTTCTGTCTGTGGTAACCAGTGGTGTTTTCTGTCTGTGGTAACCAGTGGTGTTTTCTGTCTGTGGTAACCAGTGGTGTTTTCTGGCTATGGTAACTAGTGGTGTTTTCTGTCTGTGGTAACCAGTGGTGTTTTCTGGCTATGGTAACCAGTGGAGTTTAAAAAATAATAATATTACACCTTTATTTAACCAAGTAGGCTAGTTGAGAAGTTCTCATTTACAACTGCGACCTGGCCAAGATAAATCATTGCAATTCGACACATACAACGACACAGAGTTACACATAGAATAAACAGAACATAGAGTCAATAATACAGTACAACAAAAGAAAACAAAAAGTCTATTTTACAGTGAGTGTAAATGAGGTAAGATAAGGAAATAAATAGGCCATGGTGGCGAAGTAATTACAATATAGCAATTAAACACTGGAATGATAGATGTGCAGAAGATGAATGTGCAAGTAGAGATACTGGGGAGCAAAGGAGCAAAATAAATAAATAAATACCAGTATGGGGATGAGGTAGGTAGATAGATGGGCTGTTTACAGGCTAAGTACAGGTGCAGTGATCTGTGAGCTGCTCTGACAGCTGGTGCTTAAAGCTAGTGAGGGAGATATGAGTCTCCAGCTTCAGTGATTTTTGCAATTCGTTCCAGTCATGGGCAGCAGAGAATTGGAAGGAAAGACGACCAAAGGAGGAATTGGCTTTGGGGGTGACCAGTGAGATATACCTGCTGGAGCGCGTGCTAGGGGTGGGTGCTGCTATGGTGACCAGTGAGCTGAGATAAGGCGGGGCTTTAGCAAGCAGAGACTTGTAGATAACCTGTAGCCAGTGGGTTAGGCGACGAGTATGAAGCGAGGGCCAGGCAACGAGAGCGTACAGGCCGCAATGGTGGGTAGTGTATGAGGCTTTGGTGACAAAACGGATGGCACTGTGATAGACTGCATCCAGTTTGTTGAGTAGAGTGTCGGAGGCTATTTTATAGATGACATCACCGAAGTCGAGGATCGGTAGGATGGTCAGTTTTACGAGGGTATGTTTGGCAGCATGAGTGAAGGATGCTTTGTTGTGAAATAGGAAGCTGATTCTAGATTTAATGTTGGATAGGAGATGCTTAATGTGAGTCTGGAAGGAGAGTTTACAGTCTAACCAGACACCCAGGTATTTGTAATTGTCCACGTGTTCTAAGTCAGAGCCGTCCAGAGTAGTGATGCTGAATGGGCGAGCAGGTGCGGGCAGTGTTCGATTGAATAGCATGCATTTAGTTTTACTTGCGTTTAAGAGCAGTTTGAGGCCACGGAAGGAGAGTTGTATGGCATTGAAGCTTGTCTGGAGGGTTGTTAACACAGTGTCCAAAGAAAGGCCAGAAGTATACAGAATGGTGTCGTCTGCGTAGAGGTGGATCAGAGAATCACCAGCAGCAAGAGCGATATCACTGATGTATACAGAAAAGAGAGTCGGCCCGAGAATTGAACCCTGTGGCACCCCCATAGAGACTGTCAGAGGTCAGGACAACAGGCCCTCCGATTTGACACACTGAACTCTATCAGAGAAGTAGTTGGTAAACCAGGCGAGGCAATCATTTGAGAAACCAAGGCTGTCGAGTCTGCCAATAAGAATGTGGTGATTGACAGAGTCGAAAGCCTTGGCCAGGTCGATGAATACGGCTGCACAGTAATGTCTCTTATCGATGGCGGTTATGATATCGTTTAGGGCCTTGAGCGTGGCTGAGGTGCACCCATGACCAGCTCTGAAACCAGATTGCATAGCGGAGAAGGTATGGTGGGATTCGAAATGGTCAGTAATATGTTTGTTAACTTGGCTTTCGAAGACTTTAGAAAGGCAGGGCAGGATGGATATAGGTCTGTAGCAGTTTGGGTCTAGAGTGTCACCCCCTTTGAAGAGGGGGATGATCGCGGCAGCTTTCCAATCTTTGGGAATCTCAGGCGATACGAAAGAGAGGTTGAACAGGCTAGTAATAGGGGTTGCAACAATTTCGGCAGTTAATTTTTAGAAAGAGAGGGTCCAGATTGTCTAGCTTTTCTGGCTATGGTAACCAGTGGAGTTCTCTGGCTATGGTAACCAGTGGAGTTTGTGTTATAGAAATAAAGAACACATTTTATAAAATGACTAAAATGTAATTCTCCTTACCTGACCACATCTAAAAACAAAGTGATAAGTGAGAATAATTTAGTCCCAACCTACAAGGTGTTCCTGGGTTAATGTCTAAAGTACTTTAGTCCCAACCTACAAGGTGTTCCTGGGTTAATGTCTAAAGTACTTTAGTCCCAACCTACAAGGTGTTCCTGGGTTAATGTCTAAAGTAATTTAGTCCCAACCTACAAGGTGGTCCTGGGTTAATGTCTAAAGTACTTTAGTCCCAACCTACAAGGTGGTCCTGGGTTAATGTCTAAAGTACTTTAGTCCCAACCTACAAGGTGGTCCTGGGTTAATGTCTAAAGTAATTTAGTCCCAACCTACAAGGTGGTCCTGGGTTAATGTCTAAAGTAATTTAGTCCCAACCTACAAGGTGGTCCTGGGTTAATGTCTAAAGTACTTTAGTCCCAACCTACAAGGTGGTCCTGGGTTAATGTCTAAAGTACTTTAGTCCCAACCTACAAGGTGGTCCTGGGTTAATGTCTAAAGTACTTTAGTCCCAACCTACAAGGTGGTCCTGGGTTAATGTCTAAAGTAATTTAGTCCCAACCTACAAGGTGGTCCTGGGTTAATGTCTAAAGTACTTTAGTCCCAACCTACAAGGTGGTCCTGGGTTAATGTCTAAAGTACTTTAGTCCCAACCTACAAGGTGGTCCTGGGTTAATGTCTAAAGTACTTTAGTCCCAACCTACAAGGTGGTCCTGGGTTAATGTCTAAAGTACTTTAGTCCCAACCTACAAGGTGGTCCTGGGTTAATGTCTAAAGTACTTTAGTCCCAACCTACAAGGTGGTCCTGGGTTAATGTCTAAAGTACTTTAGTCCCAACCTACAAGGTGGTCCTGGGTTAATGTCTAAAGTACTTTAGTCCCAACCTACAAGGTGGTCCTGGGTTAATGTCTAAAGTAATTTAGTCCCAACCTACAAGGTGGTCCTGGGTTAATGTCTAAAGTACTTTAGTCCCAACCTACAAGGTGGTCCTGGGTTAATGTCTAAAGTACTTTAGTCCCAACCTACAAGGTGGTCCTGGGTTAATGTCTAAAGTACTTTCACATGAGATGAAGAAAAAGGAAATATACGATTTCCTTATTTTCCTTTGGAGGATTATTGAACATTTGGAGAGGGGAGGATTATGTCCCAAATGGCCCCCTCATCCCATAGGGCTCTGGTCAAAAGTAGTGCACTATATAGGGAATAGGGTTCAATTTGAGATTTACAGAGAACTTCCTTCCTGTGTGGAAGTCAGGTGAAAATCAGATTATCAACATTCCTCATTGGTGCCTAATGCCCCATCCTGGCCACCGTACAGTCAGGCATGTCTCACAAACACACAACACACAACACACACACACACACACACACACACACACACACACACACACACACACACACACACACTATGGGGGAGAGACTTGAATGGAGTGTGGAATCAAAACTAGAGGAACAGCTTAAAGGAACAAGGCTGCTGTACTGTGAAGAGGAAAGGAAGTATTTCTGCCATCCTTTTAATGTAGGAGATTAGACTTAGGGGAGCTTAACCCCCACCCGCCCACCCACCCACCCACCCACCAATAAGAGATCACACAATATGTCTGCTCCCCTAGCCTAACTCCCTTCATCAACAGACAGGAAGAAAGGCAGCAGTCAGAGTTAGAATGAAAGTGTAAAGTTGGGTGGCTGAGCAGTGAGAGTGTTGGAGTGTTAGAGTGTTGGAAGGTTGGAGGGTTAGAGTGTTGGAGGGTTGGAGGGTTGGAGTGTTGGAGGGTTGGAGTGTTGGAGGATTGGAGGGTTGGAGTGTTGGAGTGTTGGAGGGTTAGAGTGTTGGAGGGTTGGAGGGTTGGAGTGTTGGAGGGTTGGAGGGTTGGAGTGTTGGAGGGTTGGAGTGTTGGAGGGTTGGAGTGTTGGAGGGTTGGAGGGTTGGAGGGTTAGAGTGTTGGAGGGTTGGAGGGTTGGAGGGTTGGAGTGTTGGAGGGTTGGAGTGTTGGAGGGTTGGAGTGTTGGAGGGTTAGAGTGTTGGAGGGTTAGAGTGTTGGAGGGTTAGAGTGTTGGAGGGTTGGAGTGTTGGAGGGTTGGAGTGTAGAAGGATTGGAGGGTTGGAGGGTTGGAGTGTTGGAGGGTTGGAGGGTTGGAGTGTTGGAGGGTTGGAGTGTTGGAGGGTTGGAGGGTTGGAGTGTTGGAGGGTTAGAGTGTTGGAGGGTTGGAGGGTTGGAGTGTTGGAGGGTTGGAGTGTTGGAGGGTTGGAGGGTTGGAGTGTTGGAGGGTTGGAGTGTTGGAGGGTTAGAGTGTTGGAGGGTTGGAGTGTTGGAGTTTTGGAGGGTTAGAGTGTTGGAGGGTTGGAGGGTTAGAGTGTTGGATGGTTGGAGTGTTGGAGGGTTGGAGGGTTAGAGTGTTGGAGGGTTGGAGTGTTGGAGGGTTAGAGTGTTGGAGTGTTGGAGGGTTGGAGTGTTGGAGGGTTAGAGTGTTGGAGGGTTGGAGGGTTGGAGTGTTGGAGTGTTGGAGGGTTGGAGTGTTGGAGGGTTAGAGTGTTGGAGGGTTGGAGTGTTGGAGGGTTAGAGTGTTGGAGGGTTGGAGTGTTGGAGGGTTGGAGTGTTGGAGGGTTGGAGTGTTGGAGGGTTAGAGTGTTGGAGGGTTGGAGGGTTGGAGGGTTGGAGGGTTAGAGTGTTGGAGGGTTAGAGTGTTGGAGGGTTGGAGTGTTGGAGTGTTGGAGGGTTAGAGAGTTGGAGTGTTGGAGGGTTGGAGTGTTGGAGGGTTAGAGTGTTGGAGGGTTAGAGTGTTGGAGGGTTGGAGGGTTAGAGAGTTGGAGTGTTGGAGGGTTGGAGTGTTGGAGGGTTGGAGGGTTAGAGAGTTGGAGTGTTGGAGGGTTGGAGTGTTGGAGGGTTAGAGTGTTGGAGGGTTAGAGTGTTGAGGGTTGGAGGGTTGGAGTGTTGGAGTGTTGGAGGGTTGGAGGGTTAGAGAGTTGGAGTGTTGGAGGGTTGGAGTGTTGGAGGGTTGGAGTGTTGGAGGGTTGGAGTGTTGGAGGGTTGGAGTGTTGGAGGGTTAGAGTGTTGGAGGGTTGGAGGGTTGGAGGGTTGGAGTGTTGGAGGGTTAGAGTGTTGGAGTGTTGGAGGGTTGGAGGGTTAGAGAGTTGGAGTGTTGGAGGGTTGGAGTGTTGGAGGGTTGGAGTGTTGGAGGGTTAGAGTGTTGGAGGGTTAGAGTGTTGGAGGGTTAGAGTGTTGGAGGGTTAGAGTGTTGGAGGGTTAGAGTGTTGGAGGGTTAGAGTGTTGGAGGGTTAGAGTGTTGGAGGGTTAGAGTGTTGGAGGGTTGGAGTGTTGGAGGGTTGGAGTGTTGGAGGGTTGGAGGGTTAGAGAGTTGGAGTGTTGGAGGGTTGGAGTGTTGGAGGGTTAGAGTGTTGGAGGGTTGGAGGGTTAGAGTGTTGGAGGGTTGGAGTGTTGGAGGGTTAGAGTGTTGGAGGGTTGGAGTGTTGGAGGGTTGGAGTGTTGGAGTGTTGGAGGGTTGGAGTGTTGGAGGGTTAGAGTGTTGGAGGGTTAGAGTGTTGGAGGGTTGGAGGGTTAGAGTGTTGGAGGGTTGGAGGGTTAGAGTGTTGGAGGGTTGGAGGGTTGGAGTGTTGGAGGGTTAGAGTGTTGGAGGGTTAGAGTGTTGGAGGGTTAGAGTGTTGGAGGGTTAGAGTGTTGGAGGGTTAGAGTGTTGGAGGGTTAGAGTGATCAGATCATCAGGCGATGTGAGCAGTTCCAACCCCTATGTAATAAACCAGCGTAACACGCTCATATGCCTGACGATCTGTGGCCGCGCCAACCCTCTCCCTCTCCCCTCCCCCCTCCGTGTCTCTCTGTGTCTCTCTGTGTGTGTCTCTCTGTGTGTGTCTCTCTGTGTGTGTCTCTCTGTGTGTGTCTCTCTGTGTGTGTCTCTGTGTGTGTGTCTCTCTGTGTGTGTCTCTCCCTCTCCCTCTCTCTCTCTGTCTCTCTCTGTCTCTCTCTGTCTCTCTCTGTCTCTCTGTGTCTGTCTCTCCGTGTCTCTCTCTCTGTGACCATACTCTCTCTCTCTCTCTCTCTCTCTCTCTCTCTCTCTCTCTCTCTCTCTCTCTCTCTCTCTCTCTCTCTCTCTCTCTCCCTGTCTCTGTCTCCTCTCCCTCTCCCTCTCCCTCTCTCTCTCTCTCTCTCCCTCTCTCCCTCTCCCTCTATCTCTATCTCTATCTCACTCTCACTATCATTAACTATAGTGCTGCATAGGCTAACCCGGTCTAATGGAGCCAGTGATTACATGGCAGAACATTTAGAACCAACCAGTCAACCTTGACTATCGTACGGAGAGATCTGCAGAAGGGTTGAGTGGAGCTGTGATTGTCTGATCCATCTCAAATGACACACTATTCCCTATATAGAGCACTACTTTAGACCACAGCCCTATTCCCTATAAAGTGCACTACTTTAGACCAGAGCCCTATTCCCTGCATAGTACACTACTTTAGACCAGAGCCCTATTCCCTATATAGTGCACTACTTTAGACCAGGGCCCTATTCCCTATATAGTGCAGTACTTTAGACCAGAGCCCTATTCCCTATATAGAGCACTACTTTAGACCACAGCCCTATTCCCTATATAGTGCACTACTTTAGACCAGGGCCCTATTCCCTATATAGTGCAGTACTTTAGACCAGAGCCCTATTCCCTATAGAGTGTACTACTTTAGACCAGAGCCATATTCCCTATAGAGTGTACTACTTTAGACCAGAGCCATATTCCCTATATAGTGCACCACTTATGACCAGAGCCCTATTCCCAATTTAGTGCACTACTTTAGACCAAGCAACGGGGGTGCACCATATTGTGAGCCCCGGTCAAACTGCAGGCGGGGGGGTCATTTTGTACGCAATACATGAGTGGGCTCACCACTGCAGCTCAAACAAAGAGCTCTGAACTCAGATTCATTACCCTGATCAGAATGAGCAACTCATTACCCAAAAGAGTGATGTTCCATCTCCAGTCTAGTCCTGGTTACAGAGAGAGGCGGGTAGAAGAGTACAGCTGGGAAGTCTTAACTGAGCTAGATAAAGGACCTACTGTCTGTCTGTCCAGTGTGAGTCTCTAGGCCTCCATGAAAAATGTTCTGCATTTGAACAGCTGTAGCAATGAGACCATCTATCCGACTTGACAAACAGCTGCATTAATGAGACCATCCATTCCTACTTGACAATCAGCTGTAGCAACAAGATCATCCATTCCTACTTGACAATCAGCTGCATTAATGAGACCATCCATTCCTACTTGACAATCAGCTGCATTAATGAGACCATCCATTCCTACTTGACAATCAGCTATAGCAATGAGACCATCCATTCCTACTTGACAAACACAACACATTCAGAGGATTCTTTCACTGGCCAAGTTAGTGTTTTCCTTGGATTTCTTCGTAAAATCTTTCTCATTTTCCTTAATTCCATAATACTGGTCATGAATGAGAGCCAGAAGATATCCACAGGCCTTCCAAACCATGCAGCAGCACCAATACTTACACTAAACCTGCATATATCACCATCAGCAAATGATACCAAATAATACATAATATAACATTAATATAATAATGTCCTGTCTGTCCATTACCCTGCAGAGTAGAGACCATACTAGAGTCACCTGTCTGTAATTCACCCTGCAGAGTAGAGACCATACTAGAGTCACCTGTCTGTAATTCACCCTGCAGAGTAGAGACCATACTAGAGTCACCTGTCTGTAATTCACCCTGCAGAGTAGAGACCATACTAGAGTCACCTGTCTGTAATTCACCCTGCAGAGTAGAGACCATACTAGAGTCACCTGTCTGTAATTCACCCTGCAGAGTAGAGACCATACTAGAGTCACCTGTCTGTAATTCACCCTGCAGAGTAGAGACCATACTAGAGTCACCTGTCTGTAATTCACCCTGCAGAGTAGAGACCATACTAGAGTCACCTGTCTGTAATTCACCCTGCAGAGTAGAGACCATACTAGAGTCACCTGTCTGTAATTCACCCTGCAGAGTAGAGACCATACTAGAGTCACCTGTCTGTCCATTACCCTGCAGAGTAGAGACCATACTAGAGTCACCTGTCTGTAATTCACCCTGCAGAGTAGAGACCATACTAGAGTCACCTGTCTGTAATTCACCCTGCAGAGTAGAGACCATACTAGAGTCACCTGTCTGTAATTCACCCTGCAGAGTAGAGACCATACTAGAGAGTCACCTGTCTGTAATTCACCCTGCAGAGTAGAGACCATACTAGAGTCACCTGTCTGTCCATTACCCTGCAGAGTAGAGACCATACTAGAGTCACCTGTCTGTAATTCACCCTGCAGAGTAGAGACCATACTAGAGTCACCTGTCTGTAATTCACCCTGCAGAGTAGAGACCATACTAGAGTCACCTGTCTGTTATTCACCCTGCAGAGTAGAGACCATACTAGAGTCACCTGTCTGTAATTCACCCTGCAGAGTAGAGACCATACTAGAGTCACCTGTCTGTAATTCACCCTGCAGAGTAGAGACCATACTAGAGTCACCTGTCTGTAATTCACCCTGCAGAGTAGAGACCATACTAGAGTCACCTATCTGTAATTCACCCTGCAGAGTAGAGACCATACTAGAGTCACCTGTCTGTCCATTACCCTGCAGAGTAGAGACCATACTAGAGTCACCTGTCTGTCCATTACCCTGCAGAGTAGAGACCATACTAGAGTCACCTGTCTGTAATTCACCCTGCAGAGTAGAGACCATACTAGAGTCACCTGTCTGTAATTCACCCTGCAGAGTAGAGACCATACTAGAGTCACCTGTCTGTAATTCACCCTGCAGAGTAGAGACCATACTAGAGTCACCTGTCTGTAATTCACCCTGCAGAGTAGAGACCATACTAGAGTCACCTGTCTGTCCATTACCCTGCAGAGTAGAGACCATACTAGAGTCACCTGTCTGTAATTCACCCTGCAGAGTAGAGACCATACTAGAGTCACCTGTCTGTAATTCACCCTGCAGAGTAGAGACCATACTAGAGTCACCTGTCTGTAATTCACCCTGCAGAGTAGAGACCATACTAGAGTCACCTGTCTGTAATTCACCCTGCAGAGTAGAGACCATACTAGAGTCACCTGTCTGTAATTCACCCTGCAGAGTAGAGACCATACTAGAGTCACCTGTCTGTCCATTACCCTGCAGAGTAGAGACCATACTAGAGTCACCTGTCTGTAATTCACCCTGCAGAGTAGAGACCATACTAGAGTCACCTGTCTGTAATTCACCCTGCAGAGTAGAGACCATACTAGAGTCACCTGTCTGTAATTCACCCTGCAGAGTAGAGACCATACTAGAGTCACCTGTCTGTAATTCACCCTGCAGAGTAGAGACCATACTAGAGTCACCTGTCTGTAATTCACCCTGCAGAGTAGAGACCATACTAGAGTCACCTGTCTGTAATTCACCCTGCAGAGTAGAGACCATACTAGAGTCACCTGTCTGTAATTCACCCTGCAGAGTATAGACCATACTAGAGTCACCTGTCTGTAATTCACCCTGCAGAGTAGAGACCATACTAGAGTCACCTCTCTGTAATTCACCCTGCAGAGTAGAGACCATACTAGAGTCACCTGTCTGTAATTCACCCTGCAGAGTAGAGACCATACTAGAGTCACCTGTCTGTAATTCACCCTGCAGAGTAGAGACCATACTAGAGTCACCTATCTGTAATTCACCCTAGAGTAGAGACCATACTAGAGTCACCTGTCTGTCCATTACCCTGCAGAGTAGAGACCATACTAGAGTCACCTGTCTGTAATTCACCCTGCAGAGTAGAGACCATACTAGAGTCACCTGTCTGTAATTCATCCTGCAGAGTAGAGACCATACTAGAGTCACCTGTCTGTAATTCACCCTGCAGAGTAGAGACCATACTAGAGTCACCTGTCTGTAATTCATCCTGCAGAGTAGAGACCATACTAGAGTCACCTGTCTGTAATTCACCCTGCAGAGTAGAGACCATACTAGAGTCACCTGTCTGTAATTCACCCTGCAGAGTAGAGACCATACTAGAGTCACATGTCTGTAATTCACCCTGCAGAGTAGAGACCATACTAGAGTCACCTGTCTGTAATTCACCCTGCAGAGTAGAGAACATACTAGAGTCACCTGTCTGTAATTCACCCTGCAGAGTAGAGCCCATACTAGAATCACCTGTCTGTAATTCACCCTGCAGAGTAGAGACCATACTAGAGTCACCTGTCTGTCCATTACCCTGCAGAGTAGAGACCATACTATAGTCACTGTCTGTAATTCACCCTGCAGAGTAGAGACCATACTAGAGTCACCTGTCTTTAATTCACCCTGCAGAGTAGAGACCATACTAGAGTCACCTGTCTGTAATTCAACCTGCAGAGTAGAGACCATACTAGAGTCACCTGTCTGTAATTCACCCTGCAGAGTAGAGACCATACTAGAGTCACCTGTCTGTAATTCACCCTGCAGAGTAGAGCCCATACTAGAATCACCTGTCTGTAATTCACCCTGCAGAGTAGAGACCATACTAGAGTCACCTGTCTGTCCATTACCCTGCAGAGTAGAGACCATACTATAGTCACTGTCTGTAATTCACCCTGCAGAGTAGAGACCATACTAGAGTCACCTGTCTGTAATTCACCCTGCAGAGTAGAGACCATACTAGAGTCACCTGTCTGTAATTCAACCTGCAGAGTAGAGACCATACTAGAGTCACCTGTCTGTAATTCACCCTGCAGAGTAGAGACCATACTAGAGTCACCTGTCTGTAATTCACCCTGCAGAGTAGAGACCATACTAGAGTCACCTGTCTGTAATTCACCCTGCAGAGTAGAGACCATACTAGAGTCACCTGTCTGTAATTCACCCTGCAGAGTATAGACCATACTAGAGTCACCTGTCTGTAATTCACCCTGCAGACTAGAGACCATACTAGAGTCACCAGTCTGTAATTCACCCTGCAGAGTAGAGACCATACTAGAGTCACCTGTCTGTCCATTAACCTGCAGAGTAGAGCAGAGTAGAGACCCATACTGGAGTCACCTGTCTGTAATTCACCCTGCAGAGTAGAGACCATACTAGAGTCACCTGTCTGTCCATTACCCTGCAGAGTAGAGACCATACTATAGTCACTGTCTGTAATTCACCCTGCAGAGTAGAGACCATACTAGAGTCACCTGTCTTTAATTCACCCTGCAGAGTAGAGACCATACTAGAGTCACCTGTCTGTAATTCAACCTGCAGAGTAGAGACCATACTAGAGTCACCTGTCTGTAATTCACCCTGCAGAGTAGAGACCATACTAGAGTCACCTGTCTGTAATTCACCCTGCAGAGTAGAGCCCATACTAGAATCACCTGTCTGTAATTCACCCTGCAGAGTAGAGACCATACTAGAGTCACCTGTCTGTCCATTACCCTGCAGAGTAGAGACCATACTATAGTCACTGTCTGTAATTCACCCTGCAGAGTAGAGACCATACTAGAGTCACCTGTCTGTAATTCACCCTGCAGAGTAGAGACCATACTAGAGTCACCTGTCTGTAATTCAACCTGCAGAGTAGAGACCATACTAGAGTCACCTGTCTGTAATTCACCCTGCAGAGTAGAGACCATACTAGAGTCACCTGTCTGTAATTCACCCTGCAGAGTAGAGACCATACTAGAGTCACCTGTCTGTAATTCACCCTGCAGAGTAGAGACCATACTAGAGTCACCTGTCTGTAATTCACCCTGCAGAGTATAGACCATACTAGAGTCACCTGTCTGTAATTCACCCTGCAGACTAGAGCCCATACTAGAGTCACCAGTCTGTAATTCACCCTGCAGAGTAGAGACCATACTAGAGTCACCTGTCTGTAATTCATCCTGCAGAGTAGAGACCACACTAGAGTCACCTGTCTGTAATTCACCCTGCAGAGTAGAGACCATACTAGAGTCACCTGTCTGTAATTCACCCTGCAGAGTAGAGACCATACTAGAGTCACATGTCTGTAATTCACCCTGCAGAGTAGAGACCATACTAGAGTCACCTGTCTGTAATTCACCCTGCAGAGTAGAGAACATACTAGAGTCACCTGTCTGTAATTCATCCTGCAGAGTAGAGACCATACTAGAGTCACCTGTCTGTAATTCACCCTGCAGAGTAGAGACCATACTAGAGTCACCTGTCTGTAATTCACCCTGCAGAGTAGAGACCATACTAGAGTCACCTGTCTGTAATTCACCCTGCAGAGTAGAGACCATACTAGAGTCACCTCTCTGTAATTCACCCTGCAGAGTAGAGACCATACTAGAGTCACCTGTCTGTAATTCACCCTGCAGAGTAGAGACCATACTAGAGTCACCTGTCTGTAATTCACCCTGCAGAGTAGAGACCATACTAGAGTCACCTATCTGTAATTCACCCTAGAGTAGAGACCATACTAGAGTCACCTGTCTGTCCATTACCCTGCAGAGTAGAGACCATACTAGAGTCACCTGTCTGTAATTCACCCTGCAGAGTAGAGACCATACTAGAGTCACCTGTCTGTAATTCATCCTGCAGAGTAGAGACCACACTAGAGTCACCTGTCTGTAATTCACCCTGCAGAGTAGAGACCATACTAGAGTCACCTGTCTGTAATTCATCCTGCAGAGTAGAGACCACACTAGAGTCACCTGTCTGTAATTCACCCTGCAGAGTAGAGACCATACTAGAGTCACCTGTCTGTAATTCACCCTGCAGAGTAGAGACCATACTAGAGTCACATGTCTGTAATTCACCCTGCAGAGTAGAGACCATACTAGAGTCACCTGTCTGTAATTCACCCTGCAGAGTAGAGAACATACTAGAGTCACCTGTCTGTAATTCACCCTGCAGAGTAGAGCCCATACTAGAATCACCTGTCTGTAATTCACCCTGCAGAGTAGAGACCATACTAGAGTCACCTGTCTGTCCATTACCCTGCAGAGTAGAGACCATACTATAGTCACTGTCTGTAATTCACCCTGCAGAGTAGAGACCATACTAGAGTCACCTGTCTTTAATTCACCCTGCAGAGTAGAGACCATACTAGAGTCACCTGTCTGTAATTCAACCTGCAGAGTAGAGACCATACTAGAGTCACCTGTCTGTAATTCACCCTGCAGAGTAGAGACCATACTAGAGTCACCTGTCTGTAATTCACCCTGCAGAGTAGAGCCCATACTAGAATCACCTGTCTGTAATTCACCCTGCAGAGTAGAGACCATACTAGAGTCACCTGTCTGTCCATTACCCTGCAGAGTAGAGACCATACTATAGTCACCTGTCTGTCCATTACCCTGCAGAGTAGAGACCATACTATAGTCACTGTCTGTAATTCACCCTGCAGAGTAGAGCCCATACTAGAATCACCTGTCTGTAATTCACCCTGCAGAGTAGAGACCATACTAGAGTCACCTGTCTGTCCATTACCCTGCAGAGTAGAGACCATACTATAGTCACTGTCTGTAATTCAACCTGCAGAGTAGAGACCATACTAGAGTCACCTGTCTGTAATTCACCCTGCAGAGTAGAGACCATACTAGAGTCACCTGTCTGTAATTCACCCTGCAGAGTAGAGACCATACTAGAGTCACCTGTCTGTAATTCACCCTGCAGAGTAGAGACCATACTAGAGTCACCTGTCTGTAATTCACCCTGCAGAGTATAGACCATACTAGAGTCACCTGTCTGTAATTCACCCTGCAGACTAGAGACCATACTAGAGTCACCAGTCTGTAATTCACCCTGCAGAGTAGAGACCATACTAGAGTCACCTGTCTGTCCATTAACCTGCAGAGTAGAGCCCATACTGGAGTCACCTGTCTGTAATTCACCCTGCAGAGTAGAGACCATACTAGAGTCACCTGTCTGTCCATTACCCTGCAGAGTAGAGACCATACTATAGTCACTGTCTGTAATTCACCCTGCAGAGTAGAGACCATACTAGAGTCACCTGTCTTTAATTCACCCTGCAGAGTAGAGACCATACTAGAGTCACCTGTCTGTAATTCAACCTGCAGAGTAGAGACCATACTAGAGTCACCTGTCTGTAATTCACCCTGCAGAGTAGAGACCATACTAGAGTCACCTGTCTGTAATTCACCCTGCAGAGTAGAGCCCATACTAGAATCACCTGTCTGTAATTCACCCTGCAGAGTAGAGACCATACTAGAGTCACCTGTCTGTCCATTACCCTGCAGAGTAGAGACCATACTATAGTCACTGTCTGTAATTCACCCTGCAGAGTAGAGACCATACTAGAGTCACCTGTCTGTAATTCACCCTGCAGAGTAGAGACCATACTAGAGTCACCTGTCTGTAATTCAACCTGCAGAGTAGAGACCATACTAGAGTCACCTGTCTGTAATTCACCCTGCAGAGTAGAGACCATACTAGAGTCACCTGTCTGTAATTCACCCTGCAGAGTAGAGACCATACTAGAGTCACCTGTCTGTAATTCACCCTGCAGAGTAGAGACCATACTAGAGTCACCTGTCTGTAATTCACCCTGCAGAGTATAGTCACCATACTAGTAGAGTCACCTATCTGTAATTCACCCTGAAGACTAGAGCCCATACTAGAGCCACCAGTCTGTAATTCACCCTGCAGAGTAGAGACCATACTAGAGTCACCTGTCTGTAATTCATCCTGCAGAGTAGAGACCACACTAGAGTCACCTGTCTGTAATTCACCCTGCAGAGTAGAGACCATACTAGAGTCACCTGTCTGTAATTCACCCTGCAGAGTAGAGACCATACTAGAGTCACATGTCTGTAATTCACCCTGCAGAGTAGAGACCACACTAGAGTCACCTGTCTGTAATTCACCCTGCAGAGTAGAGACCATACTAGAGTCACCTGTCTGTAATTCACCCTGCAGAGTAGAGACCATACTAGAGTCACCTGTCTGTAATTCACCCTGCAGAGTAGAGACCATACTAGAGTCACCTGTCTGTAATTCATCCTGCAGAGTAGAGACCACACTAGAGTCACCTGTCTGTAATTCACCCTGCAGAGTAGAGACCATACTAGAGTCACCTGTCTGTAATTCACCCTGCAGAGTAGAGACCATACTAGAGTCACATGTCTGTAATTCACCCTGCAGAGTAGAGACCATACTAGAGTCACCTGTCTGTAATTCACCCTGCAGAGTAGAGAACATACTAGAGTCACCTGTCTGTAATTCACCCTGCAGAGTAGAGCCCATACTAGAATCACCTGTCTGTAATTCACCCTGCAGAGTAGAGACCATACTAGAGTCACCTGTCTGTCCATTACCCTGCAGAGTAGAGACCATACTATAGTCACTGTCTGTAATTCACCCTGCAGAGTAGAGACCATACTAGAGTCACCTGTCTTTAATTCACCCTGCAGAGTAGAGACCATACTAGAGTCACCTGTCTGTAATTCAACCTGCAGAGTAGAGACCATACTAGAGTCACCTGTCTGTAATTCACCCTGCAGAGTAGAGACCATACTAGAGTCACCTGTCTGTAATTCACCCTGCAGAGTAGAGCCCATACTAGAATCACCTGTCTGTAATTCACCCTGCAGAGTAGAGACCATACTAGAGTCACCTGTCTGTCCATTACCCTGCAGAGTAGAGACCATACTATAGTCACTGTCTGTAATTCACCCTGCAGAGTAGAGACCATACTAGAGTCACCTGTCTGTAATTCACCCTGCAGAGTAGAGACCATACTAGAGTCACCTGTCTGTAATTCAACCTGCAGAGTAGAGACCATACTAGAGTCACCTGTCTGTAATTCACCCTGCAGAGTAGAGACCATACTAGAGTCACCTGTCTGTAATTCACCCTGCAGAGTAGAGACCATACTAGAGTCACCTGTCTGTAATTCACCCTGCAGAGTAGAGACCATACTAGAGTCACCTGTCTGTAATTCACCCTGCAGAGTATAGACCATACTAGAGTCACCTGTCTGTAATTCACCCTGCAGACTAGAGACCATACTAGAGTCACCAGTCTGTAATTCACCCTGCAGAGTAGAGACCATACTAGAGTCACCTGTCTGTCCATTAACCTGCAGAGTAGAGACCATACTGGAGTCACCTGTCTGTAATTCACCCTGCAGAGTAGAGACCATACTAGAGTCACCTGTCTGTAATTCACCCTGCAGAGTAGAGACCATACTAGAGTCACCTGTCTGTAATTCACCCTGCAGAGTAGAGACCATACTAGAGTCACCTGTCTGTAATTCACCCTGCAGAGTAGAGACCATACTAGAGTCACCTGTCTGTAATTCACCCTGCAGAGTAGAGACCATACTAGAGTCACCTGTCTGTAATTCACCCTGCAGAGTATAGACCATACTAGAGTCACCTGTCTGTAATTCACCCTGCAGAGTAGAGACCATACTAGAGTCACCTGTCTGTAATTCACCCTGCAGAGTAGAGACCATACTAGAGTCACCTGTCTGTAATTCACCCTGCAGAGTAGAGACCATACTAGAGTCACCTGTCTGTAATTCACCCTGCAGAGTAGAGACCATACTAGAGTCACCTATCTGTCCATTACCCTGCAGAGTAGAGACCATACTAGAGTCACCTGTCTGTAATTCACCCTGCAGAGTAGAGACCATACTAGAGTCACCTGTCTGTAATTCACCCTGCAGAGTAGAGACCATACTAGAGTCACCTGTCTGTAATTCACCCTGCAGAGTAGAGACCATACTAGAGTCACCTGTCTGTCCATTACCCTGCAGAGTAGAGACCATACTAGAGTCACCTGTCTGTAATTCACCCTGCAGAGTAGAGACCATACTAGAGTCACCTGTCTGTAATTCACCCTGCAGAGTAGAGACCATACTAGAGTCACCTGTCTGTAATTCACCCTGCAGAGTAGAGACCATACTAGAGTCACCTGTCTGTAATTCACCCTGCAGAGTAGAGACCCTACTAGAGTCACCTGTCTGTAATTCACCCTGCAGAGTAGAGACCATACTAGAGTCACCTGTCTGTAATTCACCCTGCAGAGTAGAGACCATACTAGAGTCACCTGTCTGTAATTCACCCTGCAGAGTAGAGACCATACTAGAGTCACCTGTCTGTAATTCACCCTGCAGAGTAGAGACCATACTAGAGTCACCTGTCTGTAATTCACCCTGCAGAGTATAGACCATACTAGAGTCACCTGTCTGTAATTCACCCTGCAGAGTAGAGACCATACTAGAGTCACCTGTCTGTAATTCACCCTGCAGAGTAGAGACCATACTAGAGTCACCTGTCTGTAATTCACCCTGCAGAGTAGAGACCATACTAGAGTCACCTGTCTGTAATTCACCCTGCAGAGTAGAGACCATACTAGAGTCACCTGTCTGTAATTCACCCTGCAGAGTAGAGACCATACTAGAGTCACCTGTCTGTAATTCACCCTGCAGAGTAGAGACTATACTAGAGTCACCAGTCTGTAATTCACCCTGCAGAGTAGAGACCATACTAGAGTCACCTGTCTGTAATTCACCCTGCAGAGTAGAGACCATACTAGAGTCACCTGTCTGTAATTCACCCTGCAGAGTAGAGACCATACTAGAGTCACCTGTCTGTCCATTACCCTGCAGAGTAGAGACCATACTAGAGTCACCTGTCTGTAATTCACCCTGCAGAGTAGAGACCATACTAGAGTCACCTGTCTGTAATTCACCCTGCAGAGTAGAGACCATACTAGAGTCACCTGTCTGTAATTCACCCTGCAGAGTAGAGACCATACTAGAGTCACCTGTCTGTAATTCACCCTGCAGAGTAGAGACCATACTAGAGTCACCAGTCTGTAATTCACCCTGCAGAGTAGAGACCATACTAGAGTCACCTGTCTGGTGTCAGCAAGGCTCCCTTTACTCAGAGGTCAGTATGTCTGACATCAGGGTCCTACTCGCTGGAGTAATGAGACATCAGGGTACTACTAGCTGGAGTAATGAGACATCAGGGTCCTACTCGCTGGAGTAATGAGACATCAGGGTACTACTAGCTGGAGTAATGAGACATCAGGGTACTACTAGCTGGAGTAATGAGACATCAGGGTCCTACTCGCTGGAGTAATGAGACATCAGGGTACTACTAGCTGGAGTAATGAGACATCAGGGTACTACTAGCTGGAGTAATGAGACATCAGGGTACTACTAGCTGGAGTAATGAGACATCAGGGTACTACTAGCTGGAGTAATGAGACATCAGGGTACTACTAGCTGGAGTAATGAGACATCAGGGTCCTACTCGCTGGAGTAATGAGACATCAGGGTACTACTAGCTGGAGTAATGAGACATCAGGGTACTACTAGCTGGAGTAATGAGACATCAGGGTACTACTAGCTGGAGTACAGAGACATCAGGGTACTACTAGCTGGAGTACAGAGACATCAGGGTACTTACTACTAGCTGGAGTAATGAGACATCAGGGTACTACTAGCTGGAGTAATGAGACACCAGGGTACTACTAGCTGGAGTAATGAGACACCAGGGTACTACTAGCTGGAGTAAAGAGACATCAGGGTACTACTAGCTGGAGTAAAGAGACATCAGGGTACTACTAGCTGGAGTAATGAGACACCAGGGTACTACTAGCTGGAGTAATGAGACATCAGGGTACTACTAGCTGGAGTACAGAGACATCAGGGTACTACTAGCTGGAGTAATGAGACATCAGGGTACTACTAGCTGGAGTAAAGAGACATCAGGGTACTACTAGCTGGAGTACAGAGACATCAGGGTACTACTAGCTGGAGTAATGAGACACCAGGGTACTACTAGCTGGAGTAATGAGACATCAGGGTACTACTAGCTGGAGTAAAGAGACATCAGGGTACTACTAGCTGGAGTAAAGAGACACCAGGGTACTACTAGCTGGAGTAATGAGACATCAGGGTACTACTAGCTGGAGTACAGAGACATCAGGGTACTACTAGCTGGAGTAATGAGACAGAGGCAAACTACTTGTCCTCCAGGTCACCTACACCACCCGAGCCACTGCCTGTTCACCCCGCTATCATCCAGAAGGCGAGGTCAGTACAGGTGCATCAAAGCTGGGACCGAGAGACTGAAAAACAGCTTCTTTATCTCAAGGCCATCAGACTGTTAAACAGCCACCACTAACATTGAGAGGCTGCTGCCCTACATACAGACATGAAATCATTGGCCACTTTAATAAATGTATGACTAGTCACTTTAACAATGCCACTTTAACAATGTTTACATATCTTGCATAAATCATCGCATATTTATATAATGTATTTTATACCACCTACTGCATGCCGCTTGGTAGCTCGGTCATCGCTCATCCTTATATTTGTATATATATATTCTTATTCCATCCCTTTACTTAGAGTTGTGTATATTAGGTAGTTGTTGTGGAATTGTTAGATGACTTGTTAGATATTGCTGCACTGTCGGAACTAGAAGCACAAGCATTTCGCTACACTCACATTAACATCTGCTAACCATGTGTATGTGACCAATAACATCTGCTAACCATGTGTATGTGACCAATAACATATGCTAACCATGTGTATGTGACCAATAACATCTGCTAACCATGTGTATGTGACCAATAACATCTGCTAACCATGTGTATGTGACCAATAACATCTGACCAATAACATCCATGTGTATGTGACCAATAACATCTGCTAACCATGTGTATGTGACCAATAACATCTGCTAACCATGTATGTGACCAATAACATCTGCTAACCATGTGTATGTGACCAATAACATCTGCTATGTGACCATGTGTATGTGACCAATAACATCTGCTAACCATGTGTATGTGACCAATAACATCTGCTAACCATGTGTATGTGACCATTAACATCTGCTAACCATGTGTATGTGACTATTAACATCTGCTAACCATGTGTATGTGACCAATAACATCTGCTAACCATGTGTATGTGACTATTAACATCTGCTAACCATGTGTATGTGACCATTAACATTAACATGTGTATGTGACCTGCTAACCATGTGTATGTGACCATTAACATCTGCTAACCATGTGTATGTGACTATTAACATCTGCTAACCATGTGTATGTGACCAATAACATCTGCTAACCATGTGTATGTGACCAATAACATCTGCTAACCATGTGTATGTGACCAATAACATCTGCTAACCATGTGTATGTGACCATTAACATCTGCTAACCATGTGTATGTGAATAACATCTTAACCATGTGTATCTGCATAACCATGTGTATGTGACCAATAAACTAATCATGTGTATGTGACCATTAACATCTGCTAACCATGTGTATGTGACATTAACATCTGCTAACCATGTGTATGTGACCAATAACATCTGCTAACCATGTGTATGTGACCAATAACATCTGCTAACCATGTGTATGTGACCAATAACATCTGCTAACCATGTGTATGTGACCATTAACATCTGCTAACCATGTGTATGTGACCAATAACATCTGCTAACCATGTGTATGTGACCAATAACATTTGATTTGATTTGAGATGCAGTGGGAAGACCCTTTATGAGATAGTTGTACTAGAAATGAATCACTGGGTACAGTACATATCATACGGATAGGGATTATTGGTCAGAGGAGACCTGTGCCTAGTCTGGACAATCAAAGGCATGATGATAAATTACTACACACACACACACACACACACACACACACACACACACACACACACACACACACACACACACACACACACACACACACACACACACACACACACACACACACACACACACACACACACACACACACACACACACACACACACACACACACTAGTGCTTTAAATTCATGCTGACCTTTCGTCATAGTAACCACCATCTCAATTTCTCTGTTTGTCATGGTAACCACCATCTCTATTTCTCTGTTTGTCATAGTAACCACCATCTCTATTTCTCCTTTCATCATTGTAACCACCATCTCTATTTCTCCTTTCATCATAGTAACCACCATCTCTATTTCTCCTTTTGTCATAGTAACCACCATCTCTATTTCTCCGTTTGTCATGGTAACCACCATCTCTATTTCTCTGTTTGCAATGGTAACCACCATCTCTATTTCTCTGTTTGTCATAGTAACCACCATCTCTAATTCTCCTTTCATCATAGTAACCACCATCTCTAATTCTCCTTTCATCATAGTAACCACCATCTCTATTTCTCCTTTTGTCATAGTAACCACCATCTCTATTTCTCCGTTTGTCATAGTAACCACCATCTCTATTTCTCCGTTTGCCATGGTAACCACCATCTCTATTTCTCTGTTTGTCATGGTAACCACCATCTCTATTTCTCCTTTTGTCATAGTAACCACCATCTCTATTTCTCCTTTCATCATAATAACCACCATCTCTATTTCTCCTTTCATCATAGTAACCACCATCTCTATTTCTGCTTTCATCATAATAACCACCATCTCTATTTCTCCTTTCATCATAGTAACCACCATCTCTATTTCTCCTTTTGTCATAGTAACCACCATCTCTATTTCTCCGTTTGTCATAGTAACCACCATCTCTAATTCTCCTTTCATCATAGTAACCACCATCTCTATTTCTCCTTTTGTCATAGTAACCACCATCTCTATTTCTCCTTTCATCATAGTAACCACCATCTCTATTTCTCCTTTTGTCATAGTAACCACCATCTCTATTTCTCCTTTTGTCATAGTAACCACCATCTCTATTTCTCCTTTTGTCATAGTAACCACCATCTCTATTTCTCCTATTGTCATAGTAACCACCATCTCTATTTCTCCTTTTGTCATAGTAACCACCATCTCTATTTCTCATTTTGTCATAGTAACCACCATCTCTATTTCTCCGTTTGCCATGGTAACCACCATCTCTATTTCTCCGTTTGTCATAGTAACCACCATCTCTATTTCTCCGTTTGTCATAGTAACCACCATCTCTATTTCTCATTTTGTCATAGTAACCACCATCTCTATTTCTCCGTTTGCCATGGTAACCACCATCTCTATTTCTCCTTTTGTCATAGTAACCACCATCTCTATTTCAACAACAAATGGGACGGTGACAAACAGTCAGTGTTTCTTTTTATAAAGATAATTTTTAACACAGCAGCAGTAACGCCTCAGTGGTTTTCATCTCAAAGACAAGGAAACAATCAGCTAGATGAAGGGTTTCCTAATTACATTACTGTGATAATATATCACTGCTGTTTTAAAATGATTACGTCTCCACTTGTTGGAGTCCAGGAGTGGGAGGCAGGCAAAGAGGTTCTTTGAATGTGTCTCAAATGGCATGCTATTCCCTTAGTAGTCCACTCCTTTTTAACCAGGGCCCACATGGCTTAGGGAATAGGTTGCCAGAAGGGACCTACATTTTATATTCCCTATGTCTGAACTCTTATTAATCACATTGATCATTCCAGTCTGACAGCGTTTAGTATCTGTCCATGAGTCTGGAAGAATTTTGATCTTAAGCTTCGTAATATATACTGGCTTCATAACACATCTCTATTGGAAAATGGTAAACGACGTAATGTCTCAAACACGGCATTCCATGAGTGTCAGAATTGGCAAGGAGACACACTTGTTAGCGGTTCAAGATTATTATTATTATTTCGTTTTATAAACATAACTTGTTGAACCCAGCTACCCAAACCTTGTCTAACCCAGCCACCGAAACCTTGTTGAACCCAGCCACCGAAACCTTGTTTAACCCAGCCACCCAAACCTTGTTTAACCCAGCTACCCAAACCTTGTTGAACCCAGCTACCCAAACCTTGTTGAACCCAGCTACCCAAACCTTGTTGAACCCAGCTACCCAAACCTTGTTTAACCCAGCCACCCAAACCTTGTTGAACCCAGCTACCCAAACCTTGTCTAACCCAGCCACCGAAACCTTGTTTAACCCAGCTACCCAAACCTTGTTGAACCCAGCTACCCAAACCTTTTTTAACCCAGCCACCCAAACCTTGTTGAACCCAGCTACCCAAACCTTGTCTAACCCAGCCACCCAAACCTTGTTGAACCCAGCTACCCAAACCTTGTTTAACCCAGCCACCCAAACCTTGTTTAACCCAGCCACCCAAACCTTGTCTAACCCAGCCACCGAAACCTTGTTTAACCCAGCCACCGAAACCTTGTTTAACCCAGCTACCCAAACCTTGTTGAACCCAGCCACCCAAACCTTGTTTAACCCAGCCACCGAAACCTTGTTTAACCCAGCCACCCAAACCTTGTTTAACCCAGCTACCCAAACCTTGTTTAACCCAGCTACCCAAACCTTGTTTAACCCAGCCACCCAAACCTTGTTTAACCCAGCTACCCAAACCTTGTTGAACCCAGCTACCCAAACCTTGTTCAACCCAGCTACCCAAACCTTGTTTAACCCAGCCACCCAAACCTTGTTCAACCCAGCTACCCAAACCTTGTTTAACCCAGCTACCCAAACCTTGTTTAACCCAGCCACCCAAACCTTGTTTAACCCAGCCACCGAAACCTTGTTTAACCCAGCCACCCAAACCTTGTTTAACCCAGCTACCCAAACCTTGTTGAACCCAGCTACCCAAACCTTGTTCAACCCAGCTACCCAAACCTTGTTTAACCCAGCCACCCAAACCTTGTTTAACCCAGCTACCCAAACCTTGTTTAACCCAGCTACCTAAACCTTGTTTAACCCAGCTACCCAAACCTTGTTGAACCCAGCTACCCAAACCTTGTTTAACCCAGCCACCCAAACCTTGTTTAACCCAGCTACCCAAACCTTGTTTAACCCAGCCACCCAAACCTTGTTTAACCCAGCTACCCAAACCTTGTCTAACCCAGCCACCGAAACCTTGTTTAACCCAGCTACCCAAACCTTGTTTAACCCAGCTACCCAAACCTTGTTTAACCCAGCCACCGAAACCTTGTTTAACCCAGCTACCCAAACCTTGTTTAACCCAGCTACCCAAACCTTGTTTAACCCAGCCACCGAAACCTTGTTTAACCCAGCCACCCAAACCTTGTTTAACCCAGCCACCCAAACCTTGTTTAACCCAGCCACCCAAACCTTGTTTAACCCAGCCACCCAAACCTTGTTGAACCCAGCTACCCAAACCTTGTCTAACCCAGCCACCCAAACCTTGTTTAACCCAGCTACCCAAACCTTGTCTAACCCAGCCACCCAAACCTTGTTTAACCCAGCCACCCAAACCTTGTTGAACCCAGCTACCCAAACCTTGTCTAACCCAGCCACCCAAACCTTGTTTAACCCAGCCACCCAAACCTTGTTTAACCCAGCCACCCAAACCTTGTTTAACCCAGCCACCCAAACCTTGTTTAACCCAGCCACCCAAACCTTGTTTAACCCAGCCACCCAAACCTTGTTGAACCCAGCTACCCAAACCTTGTTCAACCCAGCTACCCAAACCTTGTTGAACCCAGCCACCCAAACCTTGTTTAACCCAGCTACCCAAACCTTGTTTAACCCAGCTACCCAAACCTTGTTTAACCCAGCTACCCAAACCTTGTTTAACCCAGCTACCCAAACCTTGTTGAACCCAGCTACCCAAACCTTGTTTAACCCAGCCACCCAAACCTTGTTTAACCCAGCTACCCAAACCTTGTTTAACCCAGCCACCCAAACCTTGTTGAACCCAGCCACCCAAACCTTGTTTAACCCAGCCACCCACACCTTGTTTAACCCAGCCACCCACACCTTGTTTAACCCAGCCACCCAAACCTTGTTGAACCCAGCCACCCAAACCTTGTTTAACCCAGCCACCCACACCTTGTTTAACCCAGCCACCCAAACCTTGTTTAACCCAGCCACCCAAACCTTGTTTAACCCAGCTACCCAAACCTTGTTGAACCCAGCTACCCAAACCTTGTTTAACCCAGCCACCCAAACCTTGTTTAACCCAGCCACCGAAACCTTGTTTAACCCAGCCACCCAAACCTTGTTTAACCCAGCTACCCAAACCTTGTCTAACCCAGCCACCCACACCTTGTTGAACCCAGACACCCACAGCCACCCACACCTTGATTAACCCAGCCACCCACACTCTAATAATCTGACCAAGGGATTAGGTGTGTGTGTGTGTGTTCAGAATGGAGAATCCATGGAGAAGCATTGGATGTCTACAGAATGTGACATGGCTCAATCTCGTTGGGAACTGAGGTAGGATTGGTGCTATGTTGTGTTAATATTTTTCATTGATGGCACTGGTGCTCCCGACTTTAAAAAGTTAGGAGCACAACATAAAATTTAGGAGCACCAAAAATGTATATATTTTCTAATCGATTAAGATTTAGCCTATGTGAATTCCAGCTACTTCTGAAGCACATGTTGTGCACTGGAAACTAATATGTAACCCTACAAATAAACTGTATTTATTATAAAAAGCTAAAATGTTTGTACAAATACCTGTCATTAAAGTTTAAAAGTAATTTGTGTCATTTTACGTTTCCACATTATGTAAAAGTACTATTTTTCCAATTGAGATGGAAAAATAGTACTCTACAGCAAGAAGAAACGTCGCGCTGGTTAATACTGTATGGGTCGGGCCTTTTGGGTCGGGCCTTTGGGTCGGGCCTTTTGGGTCGGGCCTTTTGGGTCGGGCCTTTTGGGTCGGGCCTTTAGGTTGGGCCTTTTGGGTCGGGCCTTTTGGGTCGGGCCTTTTGGGTCGGGCCTTTAGGTTGGGCCTTTCGGGTCGGGCCTTATGGGTCGGGCCTTTTGGGTCGGGCCTTATGGGTCGGGCCTTTGGGTCGGGCCTTTTGGGTCGGGCCTTTTGAACTGTTTGGACTAGAAACAAGCAGTGTTCACTGCAGTAATGGTGCAAGCAGGACGCTAACGACCTCTGAAACAACACTACAGCAAAGCCTTATCATTACAACAATAATATATATATATATACAGAGAGAACGAGAGTGAGAGAGAGAGGGAGAGAGAGAGGGAGAGAGAGAGAGAGACAGAGAGAGAGAGAGAGAGAGAGAGAGAGAGAGAGAGGGGGAGAGAGAGAGAGAGAGAGAGAGAGAGAGAGAGAGAGCGAGAGCGAGAGAGAGAGGGAGAGAGTGAGAGAGAGAGTACATTTTTTTTGTCACAAAAGCTAGGTTTCCATCCAATTGGCGACAGATTTCAGGACCATTCTAGAATGTGAATTACCTCCACCATACACAGTACCAGTCTACAGTTTGGACATACCTATTCATTCAAGGATTCTTCTTTATTTTTTTGACTATTTTCTACATTGTACATTCTACATTAAACAAATCAAAATATATTTTAGATTCTTAAAGTAGCCACCCTTTGCCTTGATGACAGCTTTGTACACTCTTGGCATTCTCTCAACCAGCTTCATGAGGAATGCTTTTCCAACAGTTTTGAAGGAGTTCCCACATATTCTGAGCACTTTCCTTCACTCTGCGGTCCAACTCATCCCAAACCATCTCAATTGGGTTGAGGTCAGGGGATTGTGGAGGCCAGATTATCTGATGCAGCACTCCATCACGCTCCTTCTTGGTCAAAAAGTCCTTACATAGCCTGAAAGTGTTTTGGATCATTGTCCTGTTGAAAAACAAATGATAGTCTCACTAAGCCCAAATCAGATGGGATGGAATATCACTGCAGAATGCTGTTGAAGCCATGCTGGTTAAGTGTGCCTTGAATTCTAAATAAACCACAGACAGTGTCACCAGCAGAGCACCCTCACACCTCCTCCTCCATGCTTCACGGTGGGAACCCCACAATGCAGAGATCATCCGTTCACCTACTCTGCGTCTCACAAAGACAAATCTCAAAGTTGTACTCATCAGACCAAAGGACAGATTTCTACTGGTCTAATGTCCATTGCTTGTGTTTCTTGGCCCAAGCAAGTCTCTTCTTATTATTGGTGTTATTTAGTAGTGGTTTCTTCGCAGCAATTCGACCATGAAGGCCTGATTCACACAGTCTCCTCTGAACACTTGATGGTGAGATGTTTCTGTTACTTGAACTCTGTGAAGCATTTATCTGGGCAGCAAGAGGTTTGTAACTAATGAAATGATCCTCTGCAGCAGAGGTAACTCTGGGTCTTCCTTTCCTGTGGTGGTCCTCATGAGAGCCAGTTTCATCATAGTGCCTTGATGGTTTTTGCGACTGCACTTGAAGAAACATTAAAAGTTCTTGAAATTTTCCGTATTGACTGACCTTCATGTCTTAAAGTAATGATGGACTGTCATTTCTCTTTGCTTATTTTAGCTGTTCTTGTCATAATATGGACTTGGTCTTTTACCAAATAGGACTGTCTTCTGTATACCAGCCCTACCTTGTCACAACACAACTGACTGGCTCAAATGCATTAAGGAAATCAATTCCACAAATGTACTTTTAAGAAGGCACACCTGTTAATTGAAATGCATTCCAGGTGACTACCTCATGAAGCTGGTTGAGAGAATGCTAAGTGTGTGCAAAGCTGCCATCAAGGCAAAGGGTGGTTAATTTAAAGAATCCCAAAAATATAAAATATATTTGGATTTGTTGAACACTTTTTTGGTTACTACATGATTCCATATGTGTGATTTTATAGTTTTGATGTCTTCACTATTATTCTACAATGTAGAAAATAGTCAAAAACCCAGGGATGAATAGGTCCAAACGTTTGACTTGTACTGTACAGTATGTTTCCATCATATTGACTTGTTGTGGATAAAAGGCTGTGCGTGATGACGTAGGGCACAAAAAAATACAATTTGAGGTTGAATTCCCGTGTACCGAATAACAAATACCTTTAAATAGTTTTCCGTCACATTTTAAACTCTACTGATGGTTTTCTAAACAGACAAAAAAAACAGTGTCTCCACTCTGGTATTAACACATGGGCTCTAGCCAACAGCTGGCAGATACAATGTACAGCGAGGGTATAGCCTACATAATGACATTATTATGGACAAAAGAGCGCAATTATTTTTATTTGGCAAATGGCATCATGTCACCGGAACCCT
>NC_068449.1:212500-220000 GCF_023373465.1 Oncorhynchus keta
AGGATAGAGAGAGGAAAGGGAGGATAGTAGAGAGAGAGAAAGAGAGAGAGAGAGAGGAGGGTAGTAGAGACAGAGAGAGATGAGGGTAGTAGAGAGAGAGAGGGGAGGGTAGTAGAGAGAGAGAGAAGGGAGGGTAGTAGAGAGAGAGAAAGAGAGAGAGAGGGGAGGGTAGTAGAGACAGAGAGAGGGGAGGGTAGTAGAGAGAGAGAGAGAGAGGGCAGGGTAGTAGAGAGAGAGAGACAGGGAGACAGAGAGAGAAGGGAGGATAGTAGAGAGAGAGAAAGATAGAGAGAGGTGAGGGTAGTAGAGACAGAGAGAGAAGGGAGGGTAGTAGAGAGAGAGAAAGAGAGAGAGAGGGTAGGGTAGTAGAGAGAGAGAGAGAGAGAGAGAGGGCAGGGTAGTAGAGAGAGAGACAGAGAGACAGAACGAAGGGAGGGTAGTAGAAAGAGAGAGGGGAGGGTAGTAGAGAGAGAGACAGAGAGACAGAGAGAGAGGGGAGGGTAGTAGAGAGAGAGACAGAGAGACAGAGAGAAAGGGGAGGGTAGTAGAGAGAGACAGAGAGAAAGGGGAGGGTAGTAGAGACAGAGAGAGAGGGGAGGGTAGTAGAGAGAGAGAGACAGAGAGAGAGAGAGAGGGGAGGGTAGTAGAGAGAGAGAGAGAGAGAGAGAGGGGAGGGTAGTAGAGAGAGAGACAGAGAGACAGAGAGAAAGGGGAGGGTAGTAGAGAGAGAGAGACAGAGAGAAAGGGGAGGGTAGTAGAGAGAGAGAGACAGAGAGACAGAGAGAAAGGGGAGGGTAGTAGAGAGACAGAGGGGAGGGTAGTAGAGAGAGAGACAGAGAGACAGAGAGAAAGGGGAGGGTAGAGAGAGAGAGAAAGAGAGAGAGAGAGAGGGGAGGGTAGTAGAGAGAGAGGGGAGGGTAGTAGAGAGAGAGACAGAGAGACAGAGAGAAAGGGGAGGGTAGTAGAGAGAGAGAGACAGAGAGACAGAGAGAGAGGGGAGGGTAGTAGAGAGAGAGAGGGGAGGGTAGTAGAGAGAGACAGAGAGACAGAGAGACAGAGAGAAAGGGGAGGGTAGTAGAGAGAGAGAGACAGAGAGACAGAGAGAAAGGGGAGGGTAGTAGAGAGAGAGAGGGGAGGATAGTAGAGAGAGAGAGACAGAGAGACAGAGAGCTCTTGAGAGTTAGCATACAGAGAACCACCCTTGAGAGTTACAAATTGTTCTACACAGATAAGAGGGAATCCAAACAGTGAGGGAGAGAGAGAAAGAGACACGCTGTCTGCTCATCACTGAGTCACACACAAAACACCACTACACTTCAAATTCACTGAACACACATCTACACTCTACACAAAACACCACTACACTTCACTCCACAGACAACCCACTGACCATACACTTTATAGGTTATTTTGCAGGAAGACCAAAATACAATATCAACCAATATGTCCACTACCAATATAACAATCAGTCAATCAAATGTGTTTATAAAGCATTTCTTACATCAGCTGATGTCTCAAAGTGCTGTACAGAAACCCAGCCTAAATCCCCAAACAGCAAGCAATGCAGGTGTAGCAGCACGGTGGCTAGGAAAAACTCCCTAGAAAGGCCAAAACCTAGGAAGAAACCTAGAGAGGAACCAGGCTTTGTGGGGTGGCCAGTCCTCTTCTGGCTGTGCCGGGTGGAGATTATAACAGAACATGACCAAGATGTTCAAATGTTCATAGATGACCAGCAGGGTCAGATAATAATAATCACAGCACTTCTGTCGTTATTATATAATAATGGCATAGACTGATATAACCCAATAGGTGTTTTATTCCATCTATAAATGACACCCAGATCCACTGTTGAGTACGCAGTTCCTAACATTACATTTCCCATTAAACTAACGACAGGGTATGACACTACTAAACTAACTACAGAGTATGATTTTACTAAACTAACTACAGAGTATGATATTACTAAACTAACTACGGAGTATGATTTTACTAAACTAACTACAGAGTATGATTTTACTAAACTAACTACAGAGTATGATTTTACTAAACTAACTACAGAGTATGATATTACTAAACTAACTACAGAGTATGATTTTACTAAACTAACTACAGAGTATGATTTTACTAAACTAACTACAGTGTGATATTACTAAACTAACTACAGAGTATGATATTACTAAACTAACTACAGAGTATGATTTTACTAAACTAACTACAGTGTGATATTACTAAACTAACTACAGAGTATGATATTACTAAACTAACTACAGAGTATGACATTACTAAACTAACTACCGAGTATGATTTTACTAAACTAACTACAGAGTATGATGTCACTAAACTAACTAACCTACAGTATTGTCTTACAGTATGCTACTGAACTATTAGTATGGTCTTACAGTATGCTACTGAACTAACTATTAGTATGGTCTTACAGTATGCTACTGAACTAACTATTAGTATGGTCTTACAGTATGCTACTGAACTATTAGTATGGTCTTACAGTATGCTACTGAACTAACTATTAGTATGGTCTTACAGTATGCTACTGAACTATTAGTATGGTCTTACAGTATGCTACTGAACTATTAGTATGGTCTTACAGTATGCTACTGAACTAACTATTAGTATGGTCTTACAGTATGCTACTGAACTATTAGTATGGTCTTACAGTATGCTACTGAACTAACTATTAGTATGGTCTTACAGTATGCTACTGAACTAACTATTAGTATGGTCTTACAGTATGCTACTGAACTATTAGTATGGTCTTACAGTATGCTACTGAACTAACTATTAGTATGGTCTTACAGTATGCTACTGAACTATTAGTATGGTCTTACAGTATGCTACTGAACTATTAGTATGGTCTTACAGTATGCTACTGAACTATTAGTATGGTCTTACAGTATGCTACTGAACTAACTATTAGTATGGTCTTACAGTATGCTACTGAACTAACTATTAGTATGGTCTTACAGTATGCTACTGAACTATTAGTATGGTCTTACAGTATGCTACTGAACTATTAGTATGGTCTTACAGTATGCTACTGAACTAACTATTAGTATGGTCTTACAGTATGCTACTGAACTATTAGTATGGTCTTACAGTATGCTACTGAACTAACTATTAGTATGGTCTTACAGTATGCTACTGAACTATTAGTATGGTCTTACAGTATGCTACTGAACTATTAGTATGGTCTTACAGTATGCTACTGAACTAACTATTAGTATGGTCTTACAGTATGCTACTGAACTATTAGTATGGTCTTACAGTATGCTACTGAACTAACTATTAGTATGGTCTTACAGTATGCTACTGAACTATTAGTATGGTCTTACAGTATGCTACTGAACTAACTATTAGTATGGTCTTACAGTATGCTACTGAACTAACTATTAGTATGGTCTTACAGTATGCTACTGAACTAACTATTAGTATGGTCTTACAGTATGCTACTGAACTAACTATTAGTATGGTCTTACAGTATGCTACTGAACTAACTATTAGTATGGTCTTACAGTATGCTATGAACTAACTATTAGTATGGTCTTACAGTATGCTACTGAACTATTAGTATGGTCTTACAGTATGCTACTGAACTAACTATTAGTATGGTCTTACAGTATGCTACTGAACTAACTATTAGTATGGTCTTACAGTATGCTACTGAACTAACTATTAGTATGGTCTTACAGTATGCTACTGAACTAACTATTAGTATGGTCTTACAGTATGCTACTGAACTATTAGTATGGTCTTACAGTATGCTACTGAACTATTAGTATGGTCTTACAGTATGCTACTGAACTAACTATTAGTATGGTCTTACAGTAGTACTGAACTAACTATTAGTACTGAACTAACTATTAGTATGGTCTTACAGTATGCTACTGAACTAACTATTAGTATGGTCTTACAGTATGCTACTGAACAAACTATTAGTATGGTCTTACAGTATGCTACTGAACTAACTATTTGTATGGTCTTACAGTATGCTACTGAACTATTAGTATGGTCTTACAGTATGCTACTGAACTAACTATTAGTATGGTCTTACAGTATGCTACTGAACTAACTATTAGTATGGTCTTACAGTATGCTACTGAACTATTAGTATGGTCTTACAGTATGCTACTGAACTAACTATTAGTATGGTCTTACAGTATGCTACTGAACTATTAGTATGGTCTTACAGTATGCTACTGAACTATTAGTATGGTCTTACAGTATGCTACTGAACTAACTATTAGTATGGTCTTACAGTATGCTACTGAACTAACTATTAGTATGGTCTTACAGTATGCTACTGAACTAACTATTAGTATGGTCTTACAGTATGCTACTGAACTAACTATTAGTATGGTCTTACAGTATGCTACTGAACTAACTATTAGTATGGTCTTACAGTATGCTACTGAACTAACTATTAGTATGGTCTTACAGTATGCTATGGTCTACAGAACTAACTATTAGTATGGTCTTACAGTATGCTACTGAACTAACTATTAGTATGGTCTTACAGTATGCTACTGAACTATTAGTATGGTCTTACAGTATGCTACTGAACTAACTATTAGTATGGTCTTACAGTATGCTACTGAACTAACTATTAGTATGGTCTTACAGTATGCTACTGAACTAACTATTAGTATGGTCTTACAGTATGCTACTGAACTAACTATTAGTATTGTCTTACAGTATGCTACTGAACTAACTATTAGTATGGTCTTACAGTATGCTACTGAACTAACTATTAGTATGGTCTTACAGTATGCTACTGAACTAACTATTAGTATGGTCTTACAGTATGCTACTGAACTAACTATTAGTATGGTCTTACAGTATGCTACTGAACTAACTATTAGTATGGTCTTACAGTATGCTACTGAACTAACTATTAGTATGGTCTTACAGTATGCTACTGAACTAACTATTAGTATGGTCTTACAGTATGCTACTGAACTAACTATTAGTATGGTCTTACAGTATGCTACTGAACTAACTATTAGTATGGTCTTACAGTATGCTACTGAACTAACTATTAGTATGGTCTTACAGTATGCTACTGAACTATTAGTATGGTCTTACAGTATGCTACTGAACTAACTATTAGTATGGTCTTACAGTATGCTACTGAACTAACTATTAGTATGGTCTTACAGTATGCTACTGAACTAACTATTAGTATGGTCTTACAGTATGCTACTGAACTAACTATTAGTATGGTCTTACAGTATGCTATGGTCTGTATGCTACTGAACTATTAGTATGGTCTTACAGTATGCTACTGAACTAACTATTAGTATGGTCTTACAGTATGCTACTGAACTAACTATTAGTATGGTCTTACAGTATGCTACTGAACTAACTATTAGTATGGTCTTACAGTATGCTACTGAACTATTAGTATGGTCTTACAGTATGCTACTGAACTAACTATTAGTATGGTCTTACAGTATGCTACTGAACTAACTATTAGTATGGTCTTACAGTATGCTACTGAACTAACTATTAGTATGGTCTTACAGTATGCTACTGAACTAACTATTAGTATGGTCTTACAGTATGCTACTGAACTAACTATTAGTATGGTCTTACAGTATGCTACTGAACTAACTATTAGTATGGTCTTACAGTATGCTACTGAACTAACTATTAGTAAGGTCTTACAGTATGCTACTGAACTAACTATTAGTACGGTCTTACAGTATGCTACTGAACTAACTATTAGTACGGTCTTACAGTATGCTACTGAACTAACTATTAGTACGGTCTTACAGTATGCTACTGAACTAACTATTAGTATGGTCTTACAGTATGCTACTGAACTAACTGTTAGTATTGTCTTACAGTATGCTACTGAACTAACTATTAGTATGGTCTTACAGTATGCTACTGAACTAACTATTAGTATGGTCTTACAGTATGCTACTGAACTAACTATTAGTATGGTCTTACAGTATGCTACTGAACTAACTATTAGTATGGTCTTACAGTATGCTACTGAACTAACTATTAGTATGGTCTTACAGTATGCTACTGAACTAACTATTAGTATGGTCTTACAGTATGCTACTGAACTAACTATTAGTATGGTCTTACAGTATGCTACTGAACTATTCGTATGGTCTTACAGTATGCTACTGAACTATTAGTATGGTCTTACAGTATGCTACTGAACTAACTATTAGTATGGTCTTACAGTATGCTACTGAACTAACTATTAGTATGGTCTTACAGTATGCTACTGAACTAACTGTTAGTATTGTCTTACAGTATGCTACTGAACTAACTATTAGTATGGTCTTACAGTATGCTACTGAACTAACTATTAGTATGGTCTTACAGTATGCTACTGAACTAACTATTAGTATGGTCTTACAGTATGCTACTGAACTAACTATTAGTATGGTCTTACAGTATGCTACTGAACTAACTATTAGTATGTTCTTACAGTATGCTACTGAACTAACTATTAGTATGTTCTTACAGTATGCTACTGAACTAACTATTAGTATGGTCTTACAGTATGCTACTGAACTAACTATTAGTAAGGTCTTACAGTATGCTACTGAACTAACTATTAGTATGGTCTTACAGTATGCTACTGAACTAACTATTAGTATGGTCTTACAGTATGCTACTGAACTAACTATTAGTATGGTCTTACAGTATGCTACTGAACTAACTATTAGTATGGTCTTACAGTATGCTACTGAACTAACTATTAGTATGGTCTTACAGTATGCTACTGAACTATTAGTATGGTCTTACAGTATGCTACTGAACTAACTATTAGTATGGTCTTACAGTATGCTACTGAACTATTAGTATGGTCTTACAGTATGCTACTGAACTAACTATTAGTATGGTCTTACAGTATGCTACTGAACTATTAGTATGGTCTTACAGTATGCTACTGAACTATTAGTATGGTCTTACAGTATGCTACTGAACTAACTACCATCACCATGTCATCTCGTCCATTACCTCTCTCTAACGTTCCGATATCCAACCTTGCCTAACCTTCCCTATGATCGCCCTGAGACAAGCAAACCAAAGCGGCTACTCTAACTTGACCCGTAGACAGACACCTGTGTGAACGTATCCACTAACTCAAAGGGGAATGTGTCGCTGGAACAAAATCACAAATGGCAACAAAGAAATGCCTATTTTTGACAAGTCAGTCATCATTTACATGCTACAGTGTCAACATATTTTGACAAAGAAAAAACAGTTTTTGCGGGGGGGGACACTTAAAGCTCCCAGTTAATTTGCGGGGTCAGTTTTGATATGTAATTTACAAAATGGAAAAGAGTTGCCTTGTCTACACACTTAGAGCCAGCACTATCATTCAACACGGAATATTTGAGAATAAAGGACGGATGTTTTGATAGGGTTAATGTCACTTGCAAAAAAACTGCAACAATAACTCTTTTTATTTATTTTTTTGTCAAGAAGTAAAACTTGCAACTCACCCGTGGACCGGTG